>NW_022990309.1:450000-495000 GCF_902827175.1 Gymnodraco acuticeps
TTGACTTAATACTAAAGAAACATTGACTTACATTTTTCCCTTACTTTAATAAATGTTCCTGAATACTCAATAAACACGTTAAGTTCTTGGTATCTTGAGTTGTTTTGTCATGTTCTGATTGTATGATCTTATAAAACTAGAAGGGGCCTAGACAAATGTCATCTGTCCTTGTGTGGATGTAATCGTTTCTGTATTTTTTTAGCATTAGTTTCTAATGCCTTTTTGCCCTATACACCAATCCTTAAATGAGCTTTTGTATATTTTTCAAATCATATATCTGTTTCATTAATCAATCGTGGGTACACACGCACCCTCACAAAAAGAGACGGATGTTTTTTTAAGTGTTGACATTTTGTGACATCTCTGTATTGTTGTCGTAACCGTTGCTTACTCTGTCAAACAGCGCATAGCTTTCACTGGTTGTCTCCAGATATAACTGCCATGTTAAGACTTGATTAATATGTTTTTTAAATACCTTATCTACTTTCTGAATGTCACAAAGTCTCAACTGTAACAAAAATATTTGTCTTTGTATTGCTTCACGTTCATGGTCTTTTGCTTTACTGTATATGTTTGTGACACCTGTTTAAGCATTTCCCAAATCGAAGTTGAGTGGTATCTTTACTTATAATTTAGGTTCATTTTGAACCTTTTATTACATGATTGCTGTCTCTATATTTGCAGCTGACAGAGACCCAGTCAGAGAGCAGCTACTACAGCCCTCAGAAAGTCAAGTCCAGAGAGGTCCTGTGTGTGGAACAGGAGGGGATCACTATTGAGGTAAGATGCCACAGCTTCATTCTTAAGAAATAAGCCATTTATTGTTTTATACAAATCGTTATACTTCATTGTCTACATTTTTGACATTCCATATTATAAACAGAATAGCTACACTATTTAATGACAGCTTTCTGTTATCAGCCCCATGTCCAGTTAAAATCTCAAAATAAGAAAATAGGCACACAAAATGTATATACACATTTCTGATTACATATTATCTCAAGCTCTGGATTGCAAATGTATTTGTAATATTAAGGGTGATAAATGTTTTAATCTGAAAAATATATATTATCTTCACAACATGTACCCTTGTGCAACCATTAGACAGACCTATAAAGATCGCGGTTCCCCCCTCTCTTTCCCACTATTGGTGTCTCCTTATTCACTGTTGGATAGAAGTTCATCTTGTTTCCTTCCTGTATACATTTTAAAGCCGCTCAGGTCTCTAGTCTCTGCCTGTCAACACATGAGAGTTGAATCCTAGTCGGCCCCAGTCTGATCTTTTCCGCATTTGCCCCTTGGTGTAAACAGATAATACCGTTTTTCAACCTTATTGGCAGTTTACCTGTATGAACTAGGAAAGGGTTTTCTGCTCCTAAGCTTACTACAACATGTGACAGTTTTGAGAGATTTTTCAATTCTGGTAATTTATGCTTTTGGTGGAAGAGGGAGAGTGAGCCTTCTGAACTGGGACCAAAAGTGAGAGTGTTGAAAGGCAAAGGAATGACTAGTAACATTTAGGAAAACCATGCCTTGTAATGATTTTGTGGTGAAACGTAATGTTTATTGGATAGCTCTCCGCTTAATTGTCGGCCGGGTAGAGCAGAGTCAACCACACGTTACTGCTTACAGAGTCTGATGGACTGCTACCACACAATCACATGCACACACCACTCTCAGGTCTGACCCCTGATCTTTTTATTATACCAGAATAAGCCCACCTTATTTGTGAAAAGTCCACAAAAAATGGAGTCTTCATTCTTAGTAAGAAAGTAATTTATTCATATAAATTCTGTAATTCTGTTCTGTTATATAATAGCTGTTAAAGACTCTTCCTCTGGTTTTTATTCCAGGTGCTGATGATGGGGGAGCCCTTCTTTGATTGTCAAATAGGCTTTGTGGGGTGCCGGGCACTCTGCCTGAAAGGCATCATGGGAATACGAGATTTTGAAGAAAACATGAACCGACTTGAAGAGGTAACAACTGCTGAAGAACCTCAATGAAAAATGTAAAAAGCTTAAAACTTGAATGAGAAAGATAAAGAAAAAGTAAACACCAAGACGAGAGATCACTTTCACCTGAACCCTGTCTCTGCAGCCTCCATTGCTCCCGAGAGCCTTCACACAGAGATGTGTTATGGTTTGTTTTGGGAAAAGAAAGACATATCTTTGCCTTTTTGACACATATGACTGTGTCAGCATCAGTCTCGCTATCAGCTCATAGACAACACTTTTGGGCTCAATCCAAATAAATGCATTTTCATCAACTATCGTATTTTCCAGACTATATGTCGCACCTGAGTATAAGTCGCTCTTATCAAAAAACGTGTCGTTAAGATAAAAATAAAGATTTATAAGTCTAAGCTTCGGTGTTTAAGTCGCATCTATCCACTGAAGTCTTCATCCTCTGTGCCGCTGTTAAACACTTCCGCCAACTCCGGTGAAAGTGTTTAACAGTGACACAGAGGTGTGGATGAAGCAGCATGTCCTGCTCCGGGCTGTCCTCAGACTCTCCATCAGAATCAGCTCCGATTAGACCTTTCTGAATCCAGACAGGATGGTGTCGGTCGTCACTGAAGCCCATGCTGTGTCCATCCATCCCACAACATCCTGGAAAGTTACGTGACGCATCCTCCCAGTTCTTATTATACATCCATGATCCTCCCGGTTGCCGTGACTTTTTTCTTCTTCGTGGTGCAGCAGTTTTCAGTTGTCACGATTGTATACAGTGCTATCTATTGGCCGGAGTTTGAACGCAGTTAGACACAATTCAATATATAAGTCGCTTCGGAGTATAAGGCGCAGGACCAGCCAGATAGGTAAAAAAAACGTGATTTATAGTCCGTAAAATACGGTATGTATTAATTGTGTAATTGATTATCTTTCTAAGCTAGATCTATGACGTATTTGCCAAGAGTCCTCTTTAACATTTGTGCCATTCCCAACATGAGTTGCATGCAATATATTTTCATCATCTATAAACGTTTTTAATCCTTTCACATTCAATAGCCTACATTTAATACAGCACTTGGCTACATAAAATGTGCCCCCCAACAAGCACCGGTTAGGAATGATAACTGGTAGCATATCTCTGATTCCATAGCAAAGACTGGTCTATTGTGTGTCCCAGGAATTACTTTCCATTGTCTACGTTCCATGGTTTTATTGAAGGGACAGTATTTTTGTGACATCTGATAAAGTATTGTTCACATTCTCATTTTCTTTTGTCACTGTAGGATGCAGTGTTCTTCAGCTGTGGGGACAGCCTAAGCAGTAAAGGAATGACCTACCTCACCAATTCCCTGTTTGACTACCGCAGTCCCGAGAACAACTCTGTCAGGGCTGAGTTCATCCTGGAGACTGCTAATCACAAGGTCAACATATGGGACTACACTACTCTTTCAAAGAATATTATCAGAATGTTTGTTTAGGATTTTTTATGTAAACATTTTTTTTTTATCTGTTTAAATAATGTAGATGTTGTTATGGATGGAGGAAAGATGGCAGAGACTATACCTTATGGCAGAATTAAAGCAGTCAGTTCCAAACCAGACAACAGCCAACTCAAAACACACCTCACACCTGGCCCTAAGGGCTAACACACTTATTTAACCAACAGCATTACAAGAGAATGCATTAAACATAATGAAATCAATGATGCTGTTTACATGAACAGCACATGCTGTTGACACAGTCCTCACTAAAACAAATATGTTTCTCTATTTTCAGAAATATAAAGTCTTCATTGCCAAAAAAGAGAACAAAAGATGATTCTGTACAGATATTACTGTGGCTTAAGTGTCTTTCTCAAACATGCAAGAAAGGAATACAAATGTGGTTAATACAATACTTTATCCAGGTCACACAACAATAATCCAAAAATATTACATTCAGTATTTTTTCAGCTATTATATGGAAAAGCTCAAAGTACAGCTTGTATCATTTTAAATCGGTACTAATTAAATACAATAGTGTGTACTTTTTAAATGCAATTTCTTATTTTTCTCTGAAATAAATCATTTCAATGTGTATAACTGCTGAATATCTGTCAGTCTCCGGGCTGCTGGCTGCAGTAGAGGAATGTTCCTGCCATCTGAGCAGTAGTGTTGAAGCCATTATTAAGATGAGATAACTCTCAGCTCCAGTGTTGACTCTGCTCAGAAATGGTCATGACCCTCAATGAAGCCCATCCATCTGGGCGGTGGTGGCGAAGTCCATAGGTACTTGGCTTGGGAACCGGAAGGTCACCGGTTCAAGTCCCCCCAAGACCAAGTGCTACCGAGGTGTCCCTGAGCAAGGCACCGTTCCCTACACTGCACCCCGGGTGCCGTACATAATGGCAGCCCACTGCTCCTAACACTAGGATGGGTCAAATGCAGAATGTACATTTCCCCTCTGTGGGCCGATTAAGGGTACATAAAAAAGGTATATCTACTTGAAGATGAAAGAGTTAAAGGTTTTGTTGTTAATTCATTAGCGGTTTTGAAACCAGCCACTGGCTTTGATCCAAAAGCATGCCAGAGCCATTAGAGGTCCCCTAATAAATATTACTCATTAACCTGCCTTGCTGATAAGGTTCTATTGAAATGTCTGTTTAGAGAAGTTGAGTGTGTCCTGATTGGGGGTGTTGAATATGTGGGCGAGGGGGGCTTCTCTCATTCATTCTTTCTGTTTCTTGCTTGTTCACTTATTCTCTCTTTCAACCAGTGGTTTGTGCAATATAACTTTTGCTTTTAAATATTGTCTAACACAGGGTCAATAGCTCCAACTTGCACACAAATAAGTGATGAGTGGTAACAGTTTATCCTGGTATATTAAAAAAGATACAAGTTTTTGCCAAGATCTAGATTTGAGTTGTTAACAATAGTGATAATTGTCAATGAATAAAAGTGACAATTACAAAATAGTTGAATTATATACATATTGCATAACACTCATACTTCATACTTAACATACTGCACAAATGTACATTAAAACAGGTTTAATCAGAATTGTTGGATTTGTCATGAAGTCCTTTCTTTTAATAGATACGTTTTTCTTTCCATTGATAGTTTATGGCGTATAAGCAAGTAAGAACAGAACTGATGTGTACCAAATGACTACCCCATGCACCATATATACTTACTAATGCGTACATTTAGTGAAGTGTCTTCTCTTTATCATCATTTCTGAACAAAATAGTTGAAAAAGGTGGTTAGTTATAATTTCACCCCAGATTCAAGACATACAATACCTCCTGCCATAATCAAGTCTTTTACAAAAGTTCCAAATATCAGTGATATTGTTGACCTGTAAAAAAAATTCCAACTAAAAAGATGAACCCCTTAATTACCCTTTGTTTTATCTCTAATTTGCCCCCTTTGCCGTATCCACCATGACCCCAGGCACTGGCACTCTTAAATGCTGTGAGCGTGTTTGCTCCCTTTCTGCCATGTTTACCTGACTCTGCTCTTGTTTGACAGGAGACCTATACGGAGATAGCAGGCATTCAACGCTTTGGTGCATTCTACATGGATTACCTCTACACAATGGAGAACAGCAGCAGCAAAGGTATTGTGTAGTTCATTCCTTCTCACAGAGCTTGTTTGCTTAACTTGCCGGCCTTTCTTCCTTTTCTTTATACCTGTCCTGTTCTCCTTTTCTGCTTTCTTTGCTTCTCCCTTCTCCTCATCCTCATCAATCTTTTACTTGCTGTCTTTTTGCTTGTTCTGTTCTGTTGTCTCGTCTTGTGTTGTCTTCTGTTCTCCTGTTCGGTTCTGGTCTGTTCAGTTCTCTTGTCCTGTCCTCTCTTGTCTTGTCTTCTCTTGTCTTGTCCTCTCTTCTCTTGTCTTCTCTTGTCCTCTCCCCTCTTCTCTTCTCTTTTCTGCTCTTCTCTTCTCTATGTCAAGGAGCCCCCTGGTGACTTGAATAAAGAGCTGTTCTTGTTTGAGTCCCCTCCACCTGGTCCTTGACCCTTCCTGTCCTCACTCTCACCCCAAACTTACCTGGAGGGCGGCTGTCAGAGGTGTTTAGTCTGCACTGACATGTATTTGAGTTTCTCTCTCCCCGCTGCTTGTTGAAACACTGTTTTTCTTTACCTGTAAGCTCTTGACAAAGTGAATGGGCTCCTCTCAGCTAATTAGGTGTCACTCTTCCTCGCAGAAGCCTTAAGATAGGCAGGATTTCTCATTCCTCAGCTGCACCACTCAAGAATGTTTATACAGGTCTGAAAGATCTGAATTTCCCATTAAGTGATAAAGTATTTCCCCTTTAATTTAACACACACACACACACACACACACACACACACACACACACACACACACACACACATCTAATACAATCTCTATGAAACTCCTTACTGTGGGTAATAGCAAAATGGTAACAGTAGAGCCTTTTGGCCCATGTCTCCCTTAATTCTAACACAACATGGTGTTAGGGCTTCATGCTTCATGGAGTGGAAACGACCAGTTAGAGTGATAATTAACTTTGGCATCATTTTGATGATATAGTGTACAGTTGTCTGTAGATCTGGTTAAACCAATTGAACAACTCACACATATTCATTGATGTGTTAAGAGTTGAGTGTCATCTATGCTGTCTCAACTACCTACACTTGTTCCCTTTTTGTATTCCTCTTTCTGACTAGGCTATTGTTTGCTCTTGCTGTCAGCTACAGATAGTAATCTAAATTAAAAAAAAACATTGATACTGTCATCCTGAGCTGTCAAAGTCATTTCTGACAGCAGGATAAGTGTCAGTGTAATTCCTGCGGGACGGCTGTGGTTACCCTTGCCAGTTGGAATGCTTCTCTTCTGTCAGTGTTTCTGTTCTTCTCGGACGCGGACCAGATCCAGTGTCAACCAAACAAATTAGTTTCCATTGCCATGGGACCAACATAAACTCTGAGTCAACTGAAACACTAACCGACCTAGGTCACATTCACCATTGACTTCACATTAGAGTAACGCTGCAGATTAAAAACTTTTTCTTAAATCTTGGGAAATGGAGACACTTTTAAATCATCTAAATCCCAGCTAATTTAAGCCTCCTCATCATTCCACTGACCGTTCTAACTGCAGCCATATGGTTGATATTAGGCCTAATCCATTGCAGCCAAATCTCACTGAAGAAGGGAAGGGGAAGTGGCATTGCACATGCCCTTTATAAATCCCCAGAATTCAATGGAAGTTTCACCCCATCCCACGACATATGCAGCTAAAATAGTTGAACTCATAGAGTTGTAAAAATGTTTGGTGCAGTGGTAGAATGTAATGAAAATAAAGAAACTTGTGACCCTTTGTCCTCTTTCTTCCTCACTGCCATTCATCCACCCCCTTCATTGTTTTTTAATTTCTCCCTTTTTATTGCCGGGGAGCTGAGTCTTTCAAGTGGCCCTCTGGAACAGGGGCCTGTGATGAATGAAGGGACAGCTGTGTGAGAGATTTGGACATTTGGAATATTCATCATTCAAGTGGGTCACGGCTGTGAGAGCTGTTCCCTGCTGCTGTGTTACACCAGTGCCAAACATTTTTTGGGATTCTATACTTAAACACATGTACATGAAATAAAAAAGGTGACATATCCATTTGACTTGTTACATTTTTGCACTGACTAACAAAAGAATCCTCAAATTGTAAGAGCACTACTGTACCATTTAGAATTTCGCTATTGTATGCATGTTTGTTTCTGTTTGTAGAGCCTCAGGACTTCTCTGTGGTGAGTTTGGAGGAGGTAGTACCTGCCGTTCAAGAGACATCAATCAAGAGGCTTGTGGTGGGAGCTTTGGAAGTCAGACTGCACAGCAGTGCCGTCCACCGCATCCTCAAGATGGTCACCTGTGCCATGGAGCACGAGTATGAACCCTACTACAAGCCACAGCCAGGTCAGTTATCTCCTACAGTTGCTCCATCTGTTTCATTCAGCGTTCTTTAACAGCTACAAAAACAGCCAGCTAACAAATGATAGCTTGCCATACTCCCTACACTCAACTAACACTTGATTCAATACTGTCTCTTATCATTTCTCCTTTTGTCTTCTCCTCCTTTCTACTCTGCACATGTTCAGAAAGCGCACAGTTTTCACTTTACAGTATCCTCATCACATTGTTATTTCCTTACACAACCCGTCTTTCAACACACAGCTGTACATGAAAGTAGTGACCTTTTGCACCACATGAGGGAGGATTAGCCAAACACCTTGTTAGTGGTAGTCCCTATGCAGCTATTGATGAGCTCATCCTTGGGATGTTGTGAAAGAACATGGAATGTGTGTCTGTGTGTAATATCTGTAGCAATAACTCTCATTTTTGCGAAACAATAACATCCGTAGGTTTCAGCTGTTTCAGCATCTGCGATAAATAATAGATGATGGGGTAATTACTGCAGAGCTTTTGACTAAAGCTGGGTAGGTCAGTGTGTTCCTTCCTGTTTCTATATGTGTGTGTGCTCAATCTGGCATTTTATGGTCTGGAGAAGGCTCAGTACAGTCATTGAGAAATTAAGAGTAGATAAAAGAGGCAAAATGATTCACCAAGGTAGCTATTACAGATCGAGTGAGAAAATAATACATGCCTTGTGTTTTTTCCTCTCCTGCCCTCCCCTCTTCTCTCCTCTCCTCTCCCCTCCCCTTCCTTCCTCTCTGGGGGTCAAGACTTGACTATATTTCTACTCATCTTGTCAAATTTGTTTTACTCCTCCTGATACACTTCTTGCTAATAACTAATGAAAAATCACTTCCCTCCCAAGAACTAGATGTGTGTACAGTATCACATTTTTCCTAAGATTAATGGAAGGAACACAGTCAAATGCTTTTTAAAGCTGTATCTGTTGAGCTGGACAAGAAAATCCAGGGCGTGACAGTAATAGTTTTTGTGTGCCATTGTGTGTTGGCCAGCACACTTTTGTATATCCGTTTCTGTCTGCTTTGAATACAAAGTGTTTTCGGGTGTGTAATCATGCCTCTGTGTACCATGTCATCTGCATGTCTTTTATAATTTGAGTGCTGACTGGGGATATTGACTTGAGGGCTGGCATATGATTGGATTGGACATGGCACTGCCAGATGAACCTGAAGCGGGTTGTGGCGGAAGGCCAAAGAGCAAAGCAGCAGTGGGATCAGGTTCTGAGCCCACCTTGGAGCTGGGAATGAAGCCCAACAGAACCTTTACTGAACTGAAACAAGCCCATGTCCTGGGAGCAGAGCCAAGGCGGCTCGGTAACAAAGTGCTCAGGTTTTGGTCCACCTCAGGCCCTGCACAAGGTTTAGCGGTTCAGTGCTCTGGTCCCTCCTTACCTTGGTGGGCGCTGAACTTACTCGCCTCTGTTCCAAGTTGACTTGCTTCACTTCATTTTCGGACTTTCCGGATGTTTCTGCAGTGGTTAATTATTGATACTGGGAAACATCCACTGTAATAAATATCCCTTGAAAGTTCTTTTTAGAGCTTGTTTATTTTATTTAGCATATGAGGTGGTGGTTTTGTTGAAAAATACTTTTGTATTGTTTAAATGATGCAGGCCGAATAGAGAGGCACCCACTAAAACAAATTGGTGTGCTTTACAGCTGACCTGTCAATAAATCAGTCCTCCTCAAATCTAAATACTTTTCCACTCCCTCACTTTATTCAAATAATGCACCACGGGTGATATACTTGTGGTTAGATTCATTTCAACAAAGATTTATTTTTTAAATATGATGTTTAATTGAACACTGCAGCCTCTTCAAGCAACTCTGCAAAATGTTCTAATATTTGTTACAAAGCTAACATTTGTTTCTGTTGTGTCTCTTTAGAAATGGTTGAAGAGGGCCATGGTGCAGCTACTCCAGAAGAGATATCAAGTTTAGAGGAATTCATCCCAACCAGACTCACATGTCTCACTCTCCTCTCAGTCTCCGTGACTGTCTCCATGGCAGAGTTCAACCTCCTTCACACACTCATGCCTGTGATCATGGGATGCAAGGTAGTGCACACAGACTTCATTCTTGCAAATAATATATTGAGAACCTCAAGAAGGGTTGATGCACTGCATAAAATAATTGTGTGAAAATCATACATACAAACTGAAATGGAGAGAGAATGATATGACCTCAAGATTACACATATGCCAACATAATTATAAAGAACAAATCATTTTAGGTACTAACTGAACCTTCAAACAGGTAACTGTCTTGCTAAAAAGGTTTAAATGACTTATAATGTACATATCTGAATATGTTATTTATCTAAAAAAAGACAACATTGTTTTGCAGTCTTGTGGTGAGGTGGGAAAAGTGTGTATTGTATTGTATTGTTATTCCTGACTCCACATTACTAAAGGTCTGCAATACTATAGGTTGGTCTCCAGATGCACAAGGAGACTGATGAGGACATTTTGACTTAAGACTTAACTTAGAACAGTTTCCTGCCTTTAATCCATTTCCCCCTTTTATATCTCCCAGGTTGCACCGGTGCTAGTTAACGTGCCAGTGTTTCAGCCGGTGCGCCCTCTACCTGCTGTACAGTTCCAGGTGGAAAGGGTGAATGTTGAACACACAGTGCCCATGTATGCTCCAGAGCTGGTCAGCACAGTGAGCCGCCTCAGCCAGCCTTCTGACAACCTGCTGCATCACTGCTATGCACACCTCTACCTCAAGGTGAGAGCCACACAATTCAACTCTGGCTGCACTGTCAGTACATTTAAAAAAATGTGACATATTTCCAAGAACATAATTGAGTAGAACTCTTTTGACACATTCACATTCAAAGATTCAAAGGTTTATTATCATATACACAACTACTGTGTAGTTAAGTAATGAATGAAACACTTTGGTTGGTAAGGTTCCTTAACAATGCAATTACAAGCCATACAAAATAAATACAAATAAAAGATAGATCTAGATCTGAGTTAGACCTTGCACATCTTTGTTTAATTTAGCATTTGCTCATTTGGTTCTCTTATTATAGTTATGTGCTGTTTAAGTCCGTTAAGAAACTATACCCTTGTAGGATTAATAAAGGATACCTTATATTATCTTATCCTTTCTCATAGTATGTATTTGATCATGTACATTGCAACTGTTTAATTTAATGATGTCAATTTTACCGCGGTCTCGTTATCTAAAATATTGACACAAAATACTTACTTACCGTTGTTTTTTATGTACCTTAGCCAGAAGTTGTCAGGTCAAACACACGGCCACAGTCGTAACTCCGCTATGAAATAACCCTAATGACCTTGATGACCCCTTTTTACTGGGTTGTAAAAATCCCAGCACTGAGCTTTCTGATGAGGACCAGTCCAACCCTGGTCTTCTTCATGATTTTTACCCACCAAGCCTGTGTTGTGCAGATTGTCCATACTCTTTGTCACCCATGCTTCATGATTTTGACAATTCAGCAGTTATATAGTGTGTAAATGCCTATTACTTACTATACTACTCATGTTGTTAGACCCTTTTATTGACAATGAATTTGAAATTCTTTTTTTAGTATGGTATGAATAATGTGTTATACCTCTATACTATAAAATAGTGTATGTATTCATAGCAACGCCTTCAGAAATGACTATTGATTTGTATCTAAATGTGTTCTATTGTATACATAGCTGTCACATAAATGACTTACATACACACTCTTTGCGTGGATATTCATTGAGAATAAAGTTAAGAAAAAGTCATAACTGATGGCTTTGTATCTACACTTGTGAATTGGTCTTGCTTTTAGAATCATCCTATAATTAAACTACAAATAAACTTGTTTTCACCTCTGCATTTATGGTTTACTTGAAGAGCCAGATGTCCCATGGAGTACATGTAGAACTATGGAGGCTTAAACAAATTCAGCTAAACCACATTTTAGGAAGCCTGGATAACATATCTGAGAAACCTGGGGTGGCCCAGTGTGGCCTGGTCTGGCCTGGTTGTTTGCTGGACATCATGCTGGTAGACCTTATCACAGGGTCACTGCAGGGTTAACAGTCAACTGGTCTGTGGCCAAATATCCTTCTGAACAAGCCAATCAGCATCTCTATCTGCCAATGCACTAATTCCTCCTCTGGATTTAGGCAGTGGGAGCATGACGAGGTCATTTTGGCTGCAATTCAGCCAGTTCAGGAAGTGATTTGAAACGGGTGTAAACTAAAGCTTATCTTAATCTGTGTTTTGTTGACACTGACTGACAAAGCTAAGGGGACTGTCTTGAGGATAGCAGGTAGCCATTGTTTCACTTTGCCATTTACATAGACAAGAACTCAAAGTCAGCCTTGCTCAACAAGGAGGCCAAAGAAGTAAATAGACCAATCATAATTGAAAACTAGGAATATTTGTATAATAGATTGTTTGGGGCAGCTTAAAGGAAAACACAATTTGAAATATTTTCTCAAATGGGAACTGCAATGAATCCGTCTGTGGCTTTATGAGCCCAAGCTTGCATTTCACTGGAGGATTTATATATACATCTTAGCTTGGCAATTACACAATTATATTTGGTATACTCATCACATCCAACGTTTTGTATGTCCACTATGGGCCATCTGCACAATTGGTTTGATAGACCTTCACTTGCATGAATTGAATCTGTCATAAATGAATATGTATACATATACAAGTTGAAGTAAAAACACACAGGAAAGAGGCACGACGTCATCCTTCAGCCCTCTGAAGAATCAAAATAAACTTTGGAAATGTTGTTGATGGAAACATTGTCTGAACAGTCCAGAAGCCATCAATGGGAATGTTGTTGTCAGATATATCCTGCATATATAGATATAACCATAAGGTGCAGCCATGTTTCATGAAGCACATTAAACTACACTCCAGATATTCCGTCTGACTTCTTCCCAACACCGTTAGCTCATCCATTCCTAGTATTTTAAATGCTAAATGTATATGCTATGCTATGCTTCAGCACAATTCGCTTCTCCCTGGTGTAAACAAGGTAGCCATGGGGTTGCTGTGTAACAGCGGCATCAATGCACAAAAGCAGCAACTCAATTGAGAAAAACAAAAAAAACTCTCTTTAAAATAGCTCAGAGAGGGCACTTCTTTCTGAAAGCTAAAAGTTAAAAGTGGTACAAATCTAATATGAGCAACTGCAACAGGCTGCATACACGATTGTTCAGAACAAGTGTGCTAGTGAACTTTACTAACTAATTAGCAAACTTTTGGGCAAAAATCTTTAAAGAAAAAAATGAATTTTCTGTACTTAAGGTACCCTAAGTATTAAGGCTGTCAGTCGCATGATCCATCCATCCATCCATCTTCTCCCGCTTATCCGTGGTCGGGTCGTGGGGGTAGCAGTTTCAGCAGAGAGCCCCAAACGTTCCTTTCCCTGGCCACATCAACCAGCTCTGACTGGGGGATCCCAAGGCGCTCCCAGGCCAGCGAAGAGATATAATCCCTCCACCTGGTCCTAGGTCTACCCCTTGGTCTCTTCCCAGCTGGACATGCCTGGAACACCTCCCTAGGGAGGCGCCCAGGTGGCATCCTAACTAGGTGCCCGAACCACCTCAACTGGCTCCTTTCGACGCAAAGGAGGAGCGGTTCAACTCCGAGTCCCTCCCGGATAACTGAACTTCTCACCTTATCCCTAAGGGAGACACCAGCCACCCTGCGGAGAAAACCCATCTCGGCCGCTTGTATCCGCGATCTCGTTCTTTCGGTCATGACCCATCCTTCATGACCATAGGTGATGGTAGGAACGAAAATGGCCCAGTAGACAGAGAGCTTTGCCTTCTGGCTCAGCTCCCTTTTCGTCACAACGGTGCGGTAAAGCGACTGCAGTACCGCTCCCGCTGCTCCGATTCTCCGGCCCATCTCACGCTCCATTGTTCCCTCACTCGAGAACAAGACCCCGAGATACTTGAACTCCTTCACTTGGGGTAAGGACTCCTTCCCTACTTGGAGTGGACAGTCCATCGGTTTCCTGCTGAGAACCATGGCCTCAGATTTGGAGGTGCTGATCCTCATCCCAGCCGCTTCACACTCGGTTGCGAACCGATTCAGTGAGTGCTGAAGGTCGCAGACCGATGAAGCCATTAGAACCACATCATCTGCAAAAAGCAGTGGTGCAATCCTTAGGCCACCAAACTGCAGACCCCCTCCCCCACGACTACGCCTCGAAATCCGAACCATGTATATTACAAACAGGATTGGTGACAAAGCGCAGCCCTGGCGGAGGCCAACCCTCACCGGAAATGGGTCCGACTTACTGCCGAGGACCCGGACACAGCTCTCGCCTTGGGAGTACAGAGATTGGATGGCCCTGAGTAGAGACCCCCTCACCCCATACTCCCGCAGCACCTCCCACAGTAACTCCCTGGGAACTCGGTCATACGCCTTCTCCAAGTCTACAAAACACATGTAGACCGGATAAGCATACTCCCAGGCCCCATCCAGGATCCTTGCGAGAGTAAAAAGCTGATCCGTCGTTCCACGACCAGGACAAAATCCGCATTGTTCCTCCTCAATCTGAGGTTCGACAATCGGCCTGACCCTTCTTTCGAGTACCTTAGAGTAAACTTTCCCGGGGAGGCTGAGTAGTGTGATGCCTCTGTAATTGGTACACACCCTCTGATCCCCCTTTTTTAAAAGGGGAACCACCACCCCGGTCTGCCACTCCTTCGGTACTGTTTCCGACTTCCACGCAACGTTGATGAGACGTGTCAACCATGACAGTCCCTCAACACCCAGAGCCTTCAGCATTTCTGGGCGGATCTCATCCACCCCCGGGGCTTTGCCACTGTGGAGTTATTTGACGACCTCAGTGACCTCCCCCCGGGAGATTGGTGTTGATCCCCCGTCATACTCCAGCTCTGCCTCTAACATAGAGGGCGGAGTTGTCGGGTTCAGGAGTTCCTCAAAGTGTTCCTTCCAACGCCCTAACACTCCATCAGTTGAGGTCAACAACGTCCCATCCTTACTGTACACAGCTTGGATGGTTCCCTGCTTCCCCCTCCTGAGGTGTCGGACAGTTTTCCAGAACAACTTTGGTGCCGCCCGAATTTCAGTCGCATGATGTCCATAGTTAATCGCGATTAATCGCAAATTAATCGCACATTTTGTACCTGTTCTAAATGTACCTTAGAGGAATATTTTTCAAGTTTTGAATACTCTTATCAACATATGAGTGGACAAATATGCTTTTTGCAAATGTTAGTTTATTATCATTGGAACAATGACAAATATTCTCCTGAATATTCTCCATACAACAACCTCTGAATATTACAATTATTCTCCTGAATATTTTCAACACAACAACCTGGAACCTCTCTCTCTCTCTCTCTTACACTCTCTACCAACCCTGTGTACTTCTCTGCACTGAGCCAGTTGCTCAAACAGACAAGCCTGTTTACAGTTGTCGGCGAAATGCCGCTCCTCTGTCTTCATAACAGTCAAAGCATGAGACTGAAGTTCCCACTGTGCGTCAAAATAATGCGCTGTGCAGTCGACACGTTGGATGCAATCCGAATGATCAAACGCAGCCCCTCGTCCTCCACAATGTTAAGCTGTAGTCACCCATTTAGCTATCGCTGTTGTTGTCCAGGCGTCTCCCCGGCAAACTTTCAAGCGTGGTCTGCCGCAAGCGAGCGGCAGGAGCGGGGCTGTCAGCATCAGCTGTGTGCTTGGCTTGCTGTTTAAAACACCTTTTTTTGTATCCATATATCTCGCTAAAATCTCCCACCATCCAACTAACAACAATAACAACGTCAAGCCTTTGGACTCTGAAACTACGGGGCGGGCCGAGGACAAATACACATGCGTTAATCGCACCTTAAAATAATTAGTGGTGTTACATTTTTTTTAACTGCTCTAACGCGTTAACTTGACAGCCCTTCTAAATATATATCGATTTCTTTGGAGAGTTAAACAAAAAGGTATTTTAAAAGATTTTGCCTTTTTTTTCCTGCCAATAGCCACGGCCTGTAAGAGCGCTACACAATGTCCGCTGGGAACAGATAGGGTTAAGCATTTCAGTGGCGATTGAGATGAGAGAACAATAAACGCCTGCTGTGTGCTTCTGTGTTTTCTTTCCAGACACTGTGTTCACCATAAGAGTTGCCATGTTTCTTTCTGGGGATCCAGGGAATGGTTTGATCTTATATGTTGCTGCATATGCATTTTCTTGTCTGCATATTTCTTCCCCTGTCTTCCCCTTTCTACCTCTCAACATCTCTCACACATTTGCTTTCTTTCTGTTTCTCTTTCCAGGTGCTTGGGTTCCAGGCAGGTTTGACATGCCAGGACAGTACGGGGGGTTTCCTGCCTCTCATCCCCATCATCCCTTCCTTCAGCACTGCGCTCTATGGGAAGCTGATCCAGATGCCTGCATACTGGTGAGCTACCTCAAATTGTTCTTAAGCCTTAACATTTAATATTGCCTATTTAAAATTATTGGGATTGTCTCAAAGAGATCACACCCAATTCTTCCCAATACTAATTCAACTGGTAATTTGTCACATGTTTTGCTCTTAATGCATTGCTTTTAATCCACCCAAATGATTCTGTGTCTCAAAATGTCTCTCTGAATTTTGTTCTGGCCAATCTTTGCCAAGTCCACTCTGCATGTTGCTGATTATTTAAACAGTATTGTTATTGAAATCCATATGTGCAGCACAGTTCAATAGGGTGCTGACACAACATATCGTTTTAGCCTTACAGAGAAAAAATGTCTGGGTGTTTAGTATAAACATCCCGACATTTTTGAGCCGCAAAAGCATCCAAAAATTACCTCAAAATATGATTTCTCTGTTTATTATAAAGATAAAAAAACTGAAGAAGACTGGTATGCTGAAAATTGCCACAGGCTGAGTCCTGGAGTACCTATTTTTATTAGATCCATGTGTTGTTTTAAGATTTAACATATACAATTGGTCAACATGGATGATGGCTAAAGTGTCAAGTCAACTACAATAAATGGTTAATAAAGTTAACAATCACTCATCAGTGTAATCCAGTGAAGATGCATACCAAAGTGGGGAGGCAGACGTTCATGGAAAGTTTCATCTGGTTTCAGAAAGGTTTGGGTGTGAACCTCCTCTGTGTATGCGTGCTTGGTATTTGTATGCATGCTTTTCTTTTCTTTATACAGTGTGTGTATATGAAGAGTTATCCCCATGTATTGTACTTTATAGAGAGGATTGCAGCCTTTTGCGGGCAGTGCCTCAGAGGGTATTTAAAGTAATGGATGAGCCTATTCTGCCGCGATCTGTGGGGAAAACAGAAAAATGCAGTCATCGGGTAACAACTGCAACAATTTGTCAGATGGTTTGAAACACAAGGAGAGGAAAATAAGACAACACAGTCTAAAGAGAGGAACAAACATATTGCTATATCCCTGTCCTTTTACCAGACAGATGAGGACTCATTAGGGATGTCCCCCACAGAGGCTAGGAGTTGAAATGAGCACAATAAGGGAAATGTATACTACCAGTCAAAAGTTTGGACACACCTTCAAATTCGAAGTTTTTTTATTTTGTTCTACTTTGTAGATTAATACTGAAGACATCAAAACTATGAAAGAACACATATGGAATTATCTAGTAAACAAAAAAGTGTTAAACAATCCAGAATATGATTTATATTTTAGATTCTTCAAAGTAGCCCCGTTTTGCCTTGATGACAGCTTTGCACACTCTTGGCTTCTCTCAGTCAGCTTCATGAGGTCGTCACCTGGAATGGTTTTCAATTAACACGTGTGCCTTGTCAAGAGTCAATTTGTGGAATGACTTGCCTTCTGAATGTGTTTGACACCATTAGTTGTGTTGTGCAGAGGTAGGGTTAGTGCACAAGATATCTCTCTGCCCTGTCTCTGTGTGAGGGGGCGGGGCAATTTACACACACACGGCTGCTACATGCATGCAACACACACACGGCAGAGATGGCGGAGAGAAAGTGCTCCAAGGTGTGGTTAAACTTTACCCGTCTCGATGTGGACAATCCTCGTTACCAAACATGTTATAAGAGTTTAGCATGTAAGGGCGGTAACACGAGCAATTTGTCTAAACACCTTGCAAAAGTGCAGCACATTCAGACGGAGACATGCACCATTTTCGACTGTCTTTCTAGTAGCTCTGTAGCCCCATCCACGAGTATGTATACCTCAATCTTCCTCCAGATATCTGAGAGATCTGATCTCAGCACACTGGAACAACAGTTATACGTTGGTAGCCACGAATGAAGGAATCATTTGGTCTTTGAAATTAAGATGTGATTCACGTACAAACACACACACACACACAACACACACACACACACACACACACACACACACACACACACACACACACACACACACACACACACACACACACACACACACACACACACACACACACACACACACACACACACTGTGTCCCCTCTTTCACACCTTGCAGTCAAAGTGCCTGTTAGAGCAGGACACCTGTGCTCGAGCACTAGCTTGGGAATCGATTTCCTCCCATTAGTTTAGATTTAAACATGTCAAAGAGCTGCAGATGGTTTAGACTTTTTCTGACTTCTTCTCCAGGCAAACATGTTATTTTCTGTACAGAGGTTTGCTGGCCACTTAGGAAAGCACAAGGCCCTTATTCAATGTGAGCCTGTCTGTAGACAGAACCTGATTCCTTGCGCTTTCTGCTCCCAATAAGAGACTTCTAGCTGCTTGTTTGATCTCCAGCCCCCCTGTTTCTGCCCTGCCTGCCTCAAATAGTGGATTCAGATGTCAAACGGATGTTATTTTTCTTGCTGACAATCACTAGATGTTTCTCGTCTCCACAGAGCCTTTCAGATCAATGCCCTTCTCTGGTTTCTTTCAGCCTGGACCAGCGCTTAGAAATGCCACTGTCAACCTCTCACGGAGTCTCCTCGACACATAAAAAAACTGCTCAGTTATTCTTTGTTCTAAGCAAGCCTTTGATGAATACAGTATGTACTTTTCCAATAACAGTATGCACCAGAAATCCTTATCTTCATTTGATTTGAATATACATTATATTAGTCTATCTAGACTCTGATCTGACAGCATTGCCATCATACCTCAAAATAGGTGAAGACGTAATATCCAACATCATTCTAGACCTGTAACAGGATTATTTACACTTCATCTCATTTTACTCATCTCCAAATGTATCATTATTGTTTCCGACACTTCGACAGGTGAGAAGCACTCAATATATATTTTCCAGTTGCCTGTTTGTTTCACTGCCAGTCTCTTTCCTGTAGAAGATAATGTGACTGTGTGTATTGTGCAGGGTTGAAAGTTCTGATCCCAACATTTTAAGCCTGAAGTGACTCTTATTTGACCTTTTGTGTTTAAGCGTGAGGCAAGGAAGTCTTGCTTCATGATTTGTGTGTCGCTACAGTCAAAATCCAATTAACACAAGCTGAGAATTTTCTCCTGGGAGACTGGTTTTGAGCAGGTTGGACAGAGAAGTATAGACAGTGGTTGCAGAAATAGAGGTTAATGAGTGACAGGCCACAGTAATAAGTAGATTTGTTGGTCGTTGAGCTGACTCAAAGTTTTGCTTAGTTGTCTTGACATGAGTGAAAACATAGAAGTTTTCCAAGTTAAAAGGCTTATTTAATTCAGTTGACTTAACTGTTCTCTCAGTATGTTACAGAAATGGCATTTCAGTCTGTGGATGATAGACGTTCCGTCACAGACAGTTCCTCTCCTGAAGTTGAGAGCTGAGGCAAGAGTGACACTTTGGGTCGATGGTGAATCCAAAGATGGACTCCACCAGGTGGTAGCATTTAATCTGACTGTTTTGATGTTTGTTTTGGGTCTTCTCCTCAGCACTGATGTAACTCCAACAACACCCCTTTCCAATATGTTTTGTTCTCTGAACAGACACTATGCAGTGCTGCTTTTGATGTTTTAGGACATCTGAAAGAAAGCTGGGAGCAAGAGACCTTAAGGGGCAGAAAGAGTGAGGGAGTGGTCAGAGGAAAAGCTTTCTGTTGTCTCTTTGTCAGTCTTTAGTAGTTTTGTTATGCAGATTATTGGATAGGCTTTTTTCCATTACCAATGTAAAATGTAGCTACATGTCTATAAGTAACAGGAAAGTAGAAGTTGACAGTGCACACTTTTAGCCTCCCTCTTCCGCCCTCTCTCGCTCTAATGCTCCACCAAACATGCAGCCAGCTCATGTTTAAGATAACAGAGTAAAGGACTGCCAGGTGATCCTAGCAGATTGGAAGAGGCACTGGGTGTCTGTGATGGCCCAGTACGTCTCCTGATGAGTTGGCCCACTGCATACTGTAGCTCGTATTTCCTTCAGTCTCACCGCAAAGGCTCTGGCTTCTCACAGTGGGCAGCAAGGGGCTTTCACTGGGGAAAGTACACTGCCTTCAAATCTTATTCTTGCCAGCCTAAGCTTTTACTGGGCATTTGGTATTGTGTGTGAGACCTTCGATCCATGCAACTATGGAATGTCTTTGTTTCATCAATTTCTAAAGCAGAACCCATTTTAAAATCGTAAATGCTTCACAGCAATTACACATTTTGACCTTGCGGTCCCCCATATTGCATTTTTTGATTATGCAATATGTATCACCAATACTTTCTGTACTTTCACATTACAGTTGACTGCGGGCAATAATCATTCTACCAATCCCCTAAAATGACATTCTGAGCACCTCAGCTCAGTTGTAGTGTTTTAACCTACTGATCATATTCTTTGTGGATAAACTTAAAAGATTGGAAACTACATAACCAACTGAATTAAATGTGTCATTTGGTTATTCTAACTTTAGAATTTTTTTCACAATTGTTAATATATAACTAGAAGTGAGTGTTATCTGTTAAACAGTAAGCTTAGGTCCACTCGATCACTGTCACTAGATTTTGGCTTGGGTTGTGGAGGTCGATTCAAACAGAAGGCACTTAGGCCACGTCTACCCGGAGACGAAACGGGTTGTATCCGCTACAGTTCTCTATCGTATGGACGGTTCGTCCACACGAGGCCGTAACGGAACCACGGAAACGGAGTCCTCAAACGATAACGGCTCCCAAGGTGGGTAGATCTGCGGACGAAACGCTCTGGGGGGGGCAAACGGCTCTGTGTTTACGTCCTATACGATCATTTTATGATAACGATGACGCCATCTCCCCACCTCTGCTGCTCACCCCCGCGTCACCCGCGTCATTGATGATGTGTTTCGCCAACAACAAAAACAATGGCGGATCACAGGTTTGCTTTCGTGCTCCAGACGCAACTGACCATGCTACAGATGTTAGTGCAAAATCTACAGCTCCTCTATCACAACCATCAGCAACAAGTGGACATGGAGAACTACATGAACTACATGTTGCTAAATCCACCGCGGAGAATAAACAGAAGGGCAACCAGGCAACCATGGCAATCATGCTCGGGGGGTCTTCTTCGCTGCTTTTGGTGTATTTTGTGGTGGAAGTACAGCGCCACTTACAGGCCCGGCATATGTACTACAGCATCTCCAGCGGGTCGAGCGATCTCGTGTGGACGGACACGTTTCTTGAGCCGATTCTGTGTGGACGGAATACTTTTTTGATATCGACTAAGGTTCGTTTTCATTTGGGATAAGGTTTCTTTAGTAATAGCATCACGAACTCAGAAGAACTTCATGCTTAATGTGATCTTACCAATTATGGAAATCATACAACAGTGTTGTACTTGCATAATTAGACATTTTTGAAGAGTGAGCATTTACGGCAATGTGATGCATGTAGTCAAAAGGCTTTTGCATCCATGTTCTAATTATTACTCAAAAACATTTTCAGCACCTCCAGGTTAATTCACAACTTGTAGGAGCACAAGAGGTAACATGGGGGTCAACAAAAGCATTGGATTTCATCCTCTTGGATGCATGAACACCAAATATTATCTGTCCAAAGTTGTTGAGATATTTTACTAAAATATAAAAAAGTTAACCAGCTGGTTGCGCTAGAGTAAAGGTTGAAGGGTCATAGAAGTAAGGATGATATATCCAATGGAGATCATGTTTATCTGTATACAATTCCATGGCAATCTCTTTGACACTTATGGCACGTTTCCACTGCAGCGGGTAGCTCGCTTTAAGCGTGCCGAGCCGTGCGGGGCCCGTTTTTGGTTGCGTTTCCACTTGGCCTAGTACCGGCTAGCGGGGTCCTAATTCACAGTTTTTCTAGCCCCATAAAATCGTGGTTCTAGGGCCAGGAACAACCAGGCTGAGTCGGGCTGAGTATGCTAAACTAGAGAGAGAATCGCTGGCAAGGGGGCTACAACTACAACAAGATGAACATATTTGACCATGATTTAATTGTAATACACGTTTCAAAATGATGCCGAAGTAACAACATACTGATACCGGTTAGTAAAAACCATTAATTAATGCTTTGACAAGTCTGCAGACAGACGGCAGGCGAAAAACCCTTTTAAAATGCGTGTTTTCTAAATGGAGCTTGGCTAAGCTAACGTTATATACGCTCCGACCGTCCACACTCACAACAACGGCCTATACAGACATAAATAAACCAGCGACTGTATTCGCCATGACACAGGCAGTCTGTGGTTTGTACTTGTTTAACTTTTGTCTAGTTTCTGAACAGATATGAAGAGCTGTGAGCTCTGAGTGCTAAGAGCTAACGGCTGTGTTGTTTTTCTGGGGCTCTCATTGAAGATGACGTCACGGCTCCGCCTACACTGCGTTACTATAGTAACTACCCCAGTTCCTAAACTGTAATGGAAGCGCAGCATTAAAGTGAGCCGGGCCTAATAAGGCCAAACCAAACCGAGCGAGGCCGAGCGAGGCCTGCAGTGGAAATGCGCCATTACTGAGACTTTTCAGTCTGAATTTTGTTTCAGAGACATACTATTCAAAGGTTTCAGGCCAAATGGTGCACCAGCCTTGTCCAAATTGCGCCACACAAATACACCTTTGTGTAAGAGCGTAGTCGATCAGAAGAACAGTTTTAAAAAGGGGACAAAATGACATACTCACATTCAGACATACTTATACACAGTGTGAAAACTGAGGGGACGCTGGCGTGTTTTTCGCCGCTCTTCATGCCGACGCTTACTTCTCGTGTCTACCACTCCCTGCCATCAATCTATTTAATTCCCATACACAGCGGAAAGATTGTTCTCCTCTGGTTTTGTGTTTCTGCCATCTCCTTTGCTCAGCCGACTATGTTTGGCTGCTGTTTAGCTCTTAGCCTCTGCCATCCTGCCATTAGCAAAACGAGCTCACCATCACGCTCTGCTATCCGCGTAGTCCCCGTTCCGGAATTCTCCGACTGGGCTCCTCTCTGCCACACTCCCAGGACTATCCACAAAGTCCGGCCATTCCAACTGGGCTGTTTTCCATCACCGCTGCCGAGGTTCGAGGTCCGGTTTCTGCAGGGCTAATGGTGCTAGCTGCTAGCTGGCTCGCCGCTCTTCTCGTGATGCTGCTCCAATACTCCTCGCTGGAACTTCGTAACTTTTTCTACCACACTATCCCCGACTGCCTTGCCGTTATCAAATCTCTTGGGCTTCTGCGTCGTCCCCGCTACATACACCGGGTATCCAGATGCAAGTTTTTCTACTCTGAAACTCCTATCCCCGCAGTTGTTTCTGACAGACGGTCTGTCGCACGGCGATGTCGTCATCACAACAAACAACGTCATCCGACCAAATCTCCCGTTCGCTCTATCTACCTGAGGTCCCTGGGCTGTGCTGACAGTGTGCTGGTTTCTCCCTCCCTGTTCCCCTCAGCAGCTATGAACAACTATGTGACATTTATGCTGCAGAATATCCGCTCCCTCAACAACAAAGCACTACTCATCCACGACATTATCACTGACAGAAGCATTGACATCCTATGCTTAACAGAGACATGGCAAAATCAGCAGGACTTTGTGACACTCAATCAAGCTACACCCCCAGGCTATTTGTACATCCAGAAGCCCCGCTCCCTGGGTCGTGGCGGTGGATTGGCTGTTATCCACCGAGCTGGACCGACCGTCACTCTCGGAGTCGGTTGCCGAAACCTTAGTGCATGCGTTTGTCACCACCCGCTTGGACTACTGCAATGGTGTCCTGTTCGGGGTTCCCAACAAAACCACGGACAGGCTCCAGTATGTCCAAAACTGTGCTGCTAGGGTACTCACGCACACAAAGCCGTGGCAGCACATCACTCCCACTCTCATCCACCTACACTGGTTGCCGGTCAAGTCCCGCATATCCTACAAAGTCCTCCTCCTTACCTACAAGTCCCTCCATGTCCTTGCCCCCCAGTACCTATCGGACATCCTTCACCCACATGCCCCACCCCGGAACCTGCGGTCCTCAGACTCCGGCCTGCTTACCACCCCCCGAACCAAACTGCGAACCTTCGGGGACAGAGCCTTAAGTGTGGCAGCCCCCACCCTCTGGAACGCTCTCCCTGCGGAGATTCGCAACATCCCCATACTCTACGCCTTCAAAAGGGCCCTCAAGTCCCATCTGTTTGCCAAGGCTTTCGGCCCCTAATCGATCTGTTGTTCTGTCTGTCTGACTTTTGTTTTGTTATGTTTGTTTTTGCCCTATTACTTGTAAAGCGACCTTGGGTCCCTTGAAAGGCGCTATATAAATCCAAGCTATTATTATTATTATATTCCTACTTTAAAGTAAGATAAACCCATCTGTAATTTGTATGAATGAATTACACTGATGTCTGAAATGACAAAATCTAATTTCAAGGCAGTGGTGTAGTACTCAAACATTACTACTGATTACTACCTCTCTTATACACTTCCATTTACTAACTGGGCATTCATTTGGTTAGCAAAAAGCGAAAAACCCTCTGAAATGAACTTTCACTCCCAGTGAATTAAAGTGAAGCTGAGAGGCATCAGGCTGTACTTATCCCTAATGAAAGGCAATGTATGTGGCTTCCAACTTCACAGGGACTCTACAGAGAGGGTCTCACTTGGTCTGGCTGTTAAACCTGTTATTCCAGATAAAATCTGTGCCTGAGAAAAAGAAAAAATATTGGGGAGGGAGGGAGGTGGCAGAAGGGAGGGAATGTTAGAAGTGCCACCTGCAGCGCTCTCCTTAAAAATCTAACCTCACACTCTAACTCAAACACATGAACACTCGCACCATATAATATTCCTGAAGCCTGGCCACCTGACGGCAGCAGCATATGGAGGAATGCCAAGGCCCACCAGCCGACCAACAAACCAGCAGCAGTGTGGCTCGTCGTATTGCAGGTCATAATTCAGCCCAATGCCATCTTTTATGTGGCATTTTTAGCAGCCCCTGTTCCGCACACTATGGGGATAATTTCTTAAAGCATGTGCCATTACAGGTGCATGTTTTATAGCCACAAAAAGCTGACTTGCCTTGCAAATGTTTCAGAATAGAAAGGGATGTTGGTTCTCCCTTTATATTTCATTATTGATCTAACTTTATTAAAATGTCCATGGCTGGTTTAGTTTTTAGCACTACCTGTAGGACTTTTTTATGTGAAGTTGAGAGGTCTACTACTATGTCTGGACCAGTAGTCTAGACTCTAGATTTGCTCTTGTTGTGATTGATGAAGGCTGCTTGAGGCATCTGAGGTATGAGGCTTCTGGTGTGATTGTAATGCCTCGTTACTCCTGTTCATAGTTAGTCCTAGCAAGCTGCTCCTGTTCTATGTCTTAGAGCACTGCCAAGAACAAGAGGACAAATGCTTTCTGTGTCAGTAGTGAGCCATACAAATCCAAGTCAAATTTACAAATGAACAGAATGGTAATAATAACATTGTCTATGGCTTTCTCATTTGGCTAGACATTTTTGGCATATTTAATTGACAATTTGAATAGGAATAATCATTTTGGCTGGTGAACACTGACTTGGGAGTTCCATCAATAGAAAAAAGTCAAATCTCAGTTCACTGAGTTATGACACAGATCTGGTGATGTCACCAACAAAGTTTCTTTGTCAACCATTGTGTTTCTCAACGAAAATGTGATTTTATAATGAAGTAAGAACTTGTTTTACTCATCAAGATCTCAACTAAGAGGTCTGTCAGGCAGAGTTAGTCTGCTGTGTGCTGAAGGATAGAATTAATTGAATGACCTTGTATCAACGTGTGGTTGCTGTGGTCATGCTCAGCTTTGAGTTGTGGTTCGGAGGTTATAAGAGCAGCCTGCATTACATTGAGTTGAACAAGGCAACATATGAACTAGGCCTTCCCTGTTCTTAAAGAAAACATGGGAATGTTTTCAGACAGAAAAAAACTTTTAACATGATCAAGCTGAAGGGACAGAGGCACACACTGCAACAAGTAAGCTTTATGTATTAACAGGTGTGTATTAAAGCCTGGAATGGCATATGATGTAATATTGTTCCACTTTTCACTGAAGCTCCAGAGTCAAAGAATTGTGAGCTGCAATAACATCATATTTCAGTAAAAAAAATCACATTTCGTGTGGCACAGTCTATAAAGTATTTTGTCTAACTTTGTGGTAAGAATTTTTCTTCCTCTACATCTGGTGTCAGATAGTTTTATTTGGTTTCATGGCTGTCAGAGATCAATGGACATATTGAGGAGGCTGGTATAAAGGAAATGGCATCAGCAATTGCTAGGCTGGTGCTCTCAGTGATTGACGTCTCAGCTCTGATGGAAGCTTTCATGCTTTCATTCAGCAATACTGAATACTATATATACTATACTTGCCTTTACAATTACCTGTGTCATTTGGTAGCTTAAATCTACACAGGTTTTAACTAGGCCTTAAATATTATATGTGTATATTATAGGCTGTAATGTTCTCAGGAGGCAATAGTCTTGCAATCCAAGAATATCTATATCTTTCTGTATGGATGAATAGCCTGGAGCCAAGATAGTAAATCAAGGAGCAGCTGTAGATGGTTTCAGTCGCCTGAAAGACTCTATTAATGCCTGAGTTAGTCATCTGAGGAACTGAAGCTTGAGGGAGGGAAAACAGTGGGAAATAGGGAAGGTTAGGTGGATTATCAGCTCTGAGTGGATTATCATCTACTGTGGTGTGCATTCCACTTTCCTCTCCTCACCACCAGACCTCAGCACTGCTCCAGCGCTTCCCACATACAAGCCAATCCAATTTTCACTGATAGAGGAATTTAGGTACAGGAAACATTGTTATTATCAAAACAATTATTGAAACCTTATTTAACCAGACCAAGGAAGGAGACTCACCGGAGTATCTATTCTTATCTTCATAAACCGTCTGCATACAAGTCAAAGGCCTTGAGAGACTTTGAGAGGATAACTCATTTGGATCAAAAATAAACAGCCAGTGTCTCTTTTGTTGCTGCATTTGTTGTTATGACAACGGGATGTACAAAAGTCTGCAGGAAAATCTGAATGAATGTGACATGTGAGGTTTCCTATCTCTGTGTGTCCTTATAAGGAACCGTGTGTCCTCCACAGCTGGACATGTTGGACATAGTCAGGAAGCTACATGTGCTCACACACACACACACACACACACACACACACACACACACACACACACACACACACACACACACACACACACACACACACACACACACACACACACACACACACACACACACACACACACACACACACACACACACAGAGGCCTCTTGATGTGTTTTCCTTTAACGCCTGATGAACCACGTCATTGCCGTTTTCTCGCCTTGCGCTCTGCAGCTGTCAGCACAACTTGATTAAAACATTTCTTTTAGTAATCCCTGTGTAATGAAGCCCTCTCCTGAGAAAGGATCTCAATGTGTGTGTGTGTGTGTGTGTGTGTGTGTGTGTGTGTGTGTGTGTGTGTGTGTGTGTGTGTGTGTGTGTTTGTTTGGTGGTGAGCACATGTGTGTGTTTGGGTCAGGGGTGCTCCAGATGGAAGGAATGGAGGGCTGTCGGTGTGTGTGTGTGTGAGAGAGGGAAGGAGTATTTCTTTCTGTGAAGAGTTTGGGCTGTTTAAGACCGATGATAGAGAAATGCACACATGGAACACCTTTGACCCCGGGGAACCACAGAACTCTGAGCTGTGGCCACAAATGCAGTCCCTGCCTCCTCCCTAATCTAATCCAGTAGGGAGACTTTAAAACGTTTGGTGAAGTTAGAGAATCAATGTCATTACAGATTGTGGTTGTGAGATAAAGTAAACATTGTAATCACTTAATTTCACAAGCAGAATCACTGTAAACAATGTTTTCAGGTAAATATCAATTTATTTAAATATGAACCCTAATAAAAATATATTGTGGCATTAAAGGATGGCTGCTAGTTGAAGTGATCCTTCTTCAAATCAACAAAGTTCTAAGACTCACAGTTTGTCATCTCACTGGGTGCTTGATGTATTCATTCATTTTAATATTTTTATCAAGCCATATATTTCTTGAACCAAAAAAGTCCTCATTAGTAATGACTTATTAATCACAGTTACCTGCTCAAAATGCATTTACTAATTTCTGCAACATGTGGTTTATCAGAGGGCCCGCTCAGGTCACAATCACACAGACCATGTGTCAACCAAACCAATGACTTGGAGACACATACAGTAAAATAAAACAATTGTAAGAGTTAGGATAATAATAATAATTAGGATTATTAGTACGCTTGCTTGGCTTTACTTTGGTAATATTTTCGAACTTTTCACATGCCAACTCATTTGGCAAAATGTTCTAATCCCCCAAGTTGCTCACTTAGGAGTTGTTGATCAGTGTGAAGTGCTTGCATGATTTATACTGTTCATTTGGAAAGTTTGCAAGACACTGTAGTGAGTCTTTTGTAGTGAGATAAAAGAGGGGACTTGAGAGCAGCCTTTAACTCACTTATTTTCAAGAGGGGTCAATGACCTTTGCTTGGAGAGATGGGGAATACTGCAATACTTCAACTCAATCTGCACCACAACGAAAAAAAAGTATAAACTGTCAAGTCTGGCCTTGCCTCCATTTTCAGCCTGGTTCCCTCCAAAGAAGCTCTTGAAATAGGAAAACAATAGCAGTAGAGCGTTTTGTTTAACTGTTTGAGTTGGGGAATGTTTGTATTGATAATTAAGGCAGGGTGTGACAGTGAATGATTTGTAGAAACTTTAGATAACTTATCAGTGGTCCCAAGACGGTGGCTCTGTTGTATCTATCAGACAAATATGTCAACCTATAATGGATTACATTGGGGTCACTGATAAGTCTCAATCAAGAGAAAGTAGCACATTGTGAGGCCAGTCAAAATTGATTGACTATCTTATTAACTCTTTGTTTGCTTAACTGCCTTGGATTTAGTCTACATTATCCTTTTAAATACTTCCCCTAACTTAACACTTTTATCTTTAACAGTATCTCTTCTATGGAAAAAATCCATCGGATTCATAGAAGGTGTGATTGTGTCAAAGGGATCAGACACCTTGCTCCACATTTCTTGCTGACCTATCAGCCCCAACAGCTGTCTGTGCCACTATATTTTGGAAAGAGGGAAGAAACTGATTTTTGCTACTGTACAGGATATGAGTAATAACAAAATGAACGTTTATTTTGGCCTGCAACGGTCCAAAGTAACAACCTACCAGTTCTGCTATTCCAGAGTTTTTGCTGGAGCTTTTCCAAATGGCTTTTTTAATGAGACTGCTGAAGAAAACATATGACCTACAAGTCTGCAGGCTCTATCCTTCTTTTGCCTATGCTTGCCGCTACACCTTTTCTGTTGTTTGTGTTTCTGCAGGGTTTGATTGTATTTTTCTTGTTCTCTTCCCTCCTTTTTCGCCATTCTGTTACTATTATAAACGCCAAAGACATACAAACTTGTAAAATTGGCAGCTAGTTTTCTAATTGCTCCAGTTACAGGTTGTTAGAGCAGCAGACCCCATGTCAGCTGTGGCCTCATTACTGCTGCTGAATGTGCTCCGGCTGACCAACATGCTGTTATTGGTTTGAACGTAAGCGTGAACAGGTGTGTGTGCACGTGTGCTTGTGTGACAGCTTATGTGTTGGCCTCAATGTATATGTGTTTTTGGCAAACACTCACTAATTTGTGTCTGTACATATATGTGCATTTTTGTGGTTGTGTGTCTTAGTGTGCCTATGTGCTAGTGTGTGACCTTGCATCTGTAAAGCAGCAATCACAGCCTGTTAGTCAGAGCCCCAGCTGGATTTGTCTAAATATAGTTGTGACCACAGTCAGACCAGACCAGGAAGCTGATTACCCTGAGAACCAATTGTCCAAATATATCTCAGCTAAAATGATGAGAAAAAGGTTTGGTACAGACATAGGTTACACACCGGCTAGTCAGATAGGTTAGGCTTTGGCAGTAAAAATGTTATGCTAGCAATGGCATGACGTTTCATGAGATGGCTCTCAGCCTTGTTTGGAGCTGAAATACTTTTGGTGGGTCACCTGGCATCAACTCCCTTTTAGATTTCACTCATTCATTTGAATGACTACAAATAATTAGTTGTCCTTGCTTTATGTCCACATTAGAGCATGTACACAGAGGAAACATGCCCTGTTGTGTGATTCTGACAGAGACACTGGACATAAAGACTTGTGCCAGCCGGTCAGCCAAAGGGGCCTATGCTAGCCCGTCCAGTTGTTCATCACTCAGTCACAACACCAACAGGGGACACACCGGGATATTAGGCCTAATGGTGTTGAAGCACACCAGAGGAAATCATTTTCATTGGCTAATATTGAAACACCTAATTTTTCAAGGCTCTTGACTTATTTTAATTTCATTTATTTGTATTCCTGGGGCCCTATGTTTAAATAAAAAAGTTATTGACTTAAAGGAATACTGTGAGGTCAGAGGCTGCTTATTCAATGAGAAATGTAAGTTCAAGCCAAGGACCTGGTTTATTAAATTATGAGTCAGGATCCTAAATGCGTTGTTGGGACCACTTCTGGTGGGTCTCCACATTATAGGAGAAGAAGTATGCTTTAATGAATTTGGCTCGCCAGGCTACAGACTGTTTCCAATAAGGACACTGTACTGACTGTAACCAGTGGATAACATTTTGTGAGTTTGCCATGTTCCATTCACAAGTTATATGGTATAGTTCAGTCACTTGTTATTGCTGTTGATGCTGCAGGTGTGAGCACTTTTATTTCTACTTCTTGGAGGCTTTTGATTCTTTCAAAGGCTGTGGTAACAGTAAAAGAGCTGCTCGCCAAAAAGCTGTTTACCATGTTGCAGCAAGTATCACAGTCTGTGCCAGCTACTTAATGAAATCTGATGAGTGTCTGGCTGTCCTCACATCCAGCATTCCCAAAACACCCTAATGAGAGTTTCTGCTTCTCATTTAGCTGATAGATTCAAGTTGCTGTTTGCAAAGAATCAGGCATAATATAATAAAAACAGGTGCATAATTAAAGTTTTAGACGACCACATGCACATGACAGCTACCCTGAAAAGCTATTAACACTGGAAAAAGCCAACCAACTTTCATCCCTTGCCAGCCCTCCCATTGCAATGGCTTTGCAGGCACATTTGCTCTGCATGTGGGGACATTGTTGTTACTGGGTCCCATTCACTTTCTTTTGTTCAAAAGTGTTATCTGCTACGTGTACACACACACAGGCATGCACATGTTTGTTCACACAAAAGAACATTGATTTGATTAATGTCCTTCTGTATAGCTTCAAACAGTGTTGGTTTCCTACGGTAGAGAAGCATGACATTGCATGGTTCACCATGGTGCCAAATGCACCATATGTTCCAGGGAATTCAAAATGTATATGTGCGCTGTCGGGGTAAACTCATTGACCCTGTCAGGTTTGGAGTTTCTCTCTCTTTGTTTTTCCTGTGCCTCTGACATCTCTCTTTTACAAACTCTCTCTCGTTTTCTGTCTCATAGTAGTCCCCCTTTGAGACAGCAGGCAGTTAAGAACTCTGGGCTTGCCTGTGTGCAGCTAACAGCTCATGTCACCCTGCTGAACCACCCAGGAGTAGAATAAAGGGAACGATAAAGAGACACAGAGAAGGAGAGGGAGGGAAGCAGAGGAGTTAAACGATTGCAGAGCTGCTGAGCGGAGGGAGAGTCCCCCTGACATATCCCACACTCTGAACTAGGAGCAGACCAAAATGGATGTGTGATTAAATGAACTGTGATGCTTGTTCCTGGCACGCTGCAGCCATCCCTGGAATTAGTCACAGTGATATTTTCACCGAAAAAGAGGCTGCTCATTTAAGTAGCACCTCTCTGCCTCCATTACAATACGTAGTCAAGCATATGTGCATGCACGCCCCGAAAAGTTGATGTGAGGGCGGGGGGCACCTCATCAAACACCCAACTGAAGAACCTCTCAGAACAGATGAGAGGGAAAGAGCAGTGGAACCTCAAACAGCTTGTTTTGCAGTGTTGAGTTCAGGCTCCCTGGGAGTTTTTCCAGTGAACAGACGTTCCTGGGGACACAAAGCGAGGGAGGGACAAGGGGAGAGGGAGAGTAACTGAGGATGACAAGTGCTCCGTCAGTCCCAGCACTGTGTATAATGCCATACTTTGGTTGGTGGCCTCATGTCATGGATGGGATCTTGTGTGTGTGTGTGTGTGCGTGTGCGTGTGTGTGTGTGCACGCGTGTGTGATAAATGAGAGCATTGTCTGCTGAGGTTCTGATGGACAGGGTCCTGGAGGACACCATCCTTCTGTGCTGTTACCTCATCCCCCTAAACGCTCCACTCATCAGCTTGTCATACACACACATTCACACAACCTCTCTCCCTCCACACTCTTGGAGACAGATACAATGGTTAATGCATAGAGATTATACTAAGGGTCAGGTTTCTGGGCTGTTCATCTCTTCACATAAATCATTATCACAGTTTTGATGGAGGGGAGAGATGGTCGGCGTCAAAGAGGAGAACTGCACCTGTCTGCCAAGTAACTAAGGAACACTTGGCTTGCACTTGGTAATTCTTCTATTTGCTGTTGGAATGAAGTTCCACCTATTTGGCCACTCATCTATGAGCTGTTTTATATTGTGATGTGATATTGATGGATTCATGGAAGTCATGAAATGGGTTCCATTTCCTTAAATGTATGTTGGCACTTAAATGCGACTCTCCATTCTGTTATTTATTATTGACACTTCATCATTCTCTCTCTTTTTCCATATACTATTCATTATCTAACTCTGTCTTTCTTCATCTAATATCCCTCTATTCCAGGTGCAAGAGATCTTCGGTCCCCACCACAGAGTGTATTTTTGAGCTTCCCCACTTTACTGTCCAGGCAACAAGGGCCCAGACGCTTTTGCTCCAAGCGATCTGTCAGAGCTGGACCCACAGCATGGTCAATGGATCCCCGGTGACCCTCAGCGAAAGACTGCTCCGTGAGGTGTACAGAGGTCCAGGTAAACAGCATTCTCTACTCTAGACAATATGAGATATGAACATTGTCTGTTGTTTCACAGCATATTATGAAGTTATTAATTAATTTGTCTTTTGTGCTGATCTCTGAGCAGTAGTTCAGTTAGGGCTGCTCAAACCATACTGAGACAGGGCAACAGGACTTGTGATTTGTGTGTGATGATTGTTTCAATATATGTATCTCTGTGTGTTTTGGTGAGTGAAATGAACCCTGACCCTCAAATGAAACAACGTACTTTTTTTACTTGGGTTTTTATCCAAGAGACATGGTGTTAGATGTGCAGAGGAAGGAAACAGGTGTATCATAGAAGAGCAAAGGATGATTTTGCACTGCATGTTTTTGTCATTGCTTTTCTCTGAAATAGTTTCCTTGTGTTTATATCCAAGTTGCACTTGTGATTGTAGGTTTGCGATAAACATTCCGCAATGGCAAATCAGTCACTTTGCACAAATCACAAATATTCAGAAATGAATACATCACTTTCTCCATCTTGGAGGCATTTGCATTAGATATTAATGTAGTGATCATTGTGGTTGATTTATTGAAATGATTGAAAGCACATTTGCTGTTATTGTAAGAACTGGCATGAGCTTACAGCAATTTGACATGTTTTAGTGTTACTTCTCAGGGCTCATCACATTATGTTCTACTATCATTTGCCCAAAACAAGTCAACCTGATAGTAGCTAATAAGCTTTGAGCAAATTTGCTGCAGACCCTTTACGAGCAGTACAAGCACACATCCACAAGTATAGGTCTCCAATTATACACATTCACATGAGACACTTTGAAATAAAGATCAAATTGTCTTGTGCCCAGTGTGGGGTGCTGGACCTGCAGCCAGAGCAGAATAACTTTAAATATGTAACGCTTCATGTCACCTAGGATGCCTCAATGGTCAAATCATTTATTTTGCTCCTTGTTAAAGACGGGGAGGGGAGTCTGAATTCAATAAAACAGTAGCGTTTCTCATGATGGTAGCATCTGGACTAGTGTTGCACGGTGTACCGATACGTGAAAGGTACCGCGATACCCTGCCGTTAAAAACGTTACGATTCCTCCGTTTCATTAGTATCGGTACTTTCAGAATGACAGGGAAAAGTACTCCGGTGAGAAAGCGCTGTTTTAATAAGAGCCGTGTGTGTTCAGCGCTCTGCTTCCACTCCCTGCACTGCAGCCGTGCCTGCAGTCCCTCCCCTCTCGTGCACGCTCTAAGTGCCTCCCCTCTCTCGTGCACGCGCTAGCTGCCATGTGAGAAAGCGAGAAGCATGGCTGCAAGTGGGAGTGCAACTGCCGCTGCGCCTCGGCTTGTTGACAAAAAAGACGCCAGAAGCTACATTTGGAAGTATTTGAGCTATATCTCTGACAGTGAGGGCAAGCCTACGGACACCACGAGGCCTGTCTGTGAGACATGGTTTAATTTTATTTAATACGAATTCTTGTCATTTATTTTATTTATTGTTCTCATTGTTTAAAAGTTTGTGTTCTGGTTCTGGTGTGAAATAAAGCACAATAATTACATTTAAGACCGTTTCCCTTTTTTTAAGAAAAGTATCAAAAAAGAATCGGAATCGCAATTCTTGACTTGGTATCGGTATCGAAACCAAAATGTTGGTATCGTGACAACACTAATCTGGACTGTCCTCAGGAGGGCCAGGGATTTTCCAACTCATTAGGATCATGTTGCCGTCAACATTCTCTCAGACAGCCAAGCTACCTTTTTTAAGGTTGTGCAGCCGCAAAAATGTATGAAATCAGTCTCCCGTGGAGTGAATTCAAATATTCCTCTCCCCACACTCTGCCTCTTTTGGAATGGGTTTTCAATAGAAACATAGAGAAACATTTGCACATCTGGTCTGTGTCCTTGCAGGTTAGAAAAAGAGCAGTAGGGAGAAGACTGGGATTAGCAAGCTAGAGAGTGAAGGGGAATAGGTGATGTGTGGTGTAGTTATATCTTTTTTGGCAGTAATTCCCATTATTAACTATTAAAAAATGTCTAGTCCTGTAACTGCTTTGAAATTGTGGTGACACTTATAGGCTTTCAGAAAGATATTTACTGTCCAAACCCTTCTCAATCATTTGTGTGGCAGGACAAATGGAAAATGAGCAAATGCAAAAAGAGAAGAGGATTGAAGTTAAAAGAGTAGACTGTTTGAAATGTGTTTGCTACTGTGTATTTTCCTAAACACAGTAGAGCCTCGCTGAATAGTTTGTGGTTCTTGTGAGCACTGTAGTTTAGTCGTAGAGTCACCATGGAACATTACTGTCTGTTCTGTGCCACTTACTCCTTATTTACTAAGACCAACCCAGGCTGACTTTAATTGTGCTTTTTTTGGTGTTATATAGTTTAGTGCATGTAAATGGTCTCCAAAGGCTAAAGTTCCTGTGTTCCCTCAAGGGAGTTTCTCTCCCATACCCCCCCACAATGAGCATAATACAGATGAAAAGCTTATTGGATGTAGTGCTTTATTTCACATAAAGCTTCATAATGTTGAAGCTATATGAGGACAGAACTGTTAAACTGCTGAGATTGTGCCAATCATTTCTTAGCAATGGCTCAATGTTTCCACTAGTGTGACATGCTAGCTGACTAGCTCCAACAGTTTGTAGTTAAAGCATGGGTCTTTTATAACACTCACAAGATTGAGATCCAGATTTAGGTCTTGTGGTCTTTTGGAAGTTCTTGTGTCTTCAACCAGCAGTCCTCAGGTCATCGACAGCACGCACGCACGCACGCATGCACGCATGCACGCATGCACGCATGCACGCATGCACATGCTTTGTTGCTTTAGGAATGTCTTCTCCCTTTTGATGTTGCTGAGTTTTTCAATAATGGAAGGTGTTTCATATCGAGATCTTGCTGATAACACAGATGGTCAGTGTCCTTTGCGGGGTAGCATTTTTGGTATATTTCATTCCCTTTCAATTCAGCAAGCAGAAAAATCTGCATTTTTAATCTTAAGGTACTGACAGACTGTAAAATGTTTTTAAAAATAATTGGTGGACTCAGATTAAAGCAACAGTAAGAGACTTAAAATCATTGCAGCTGACTGGAACATAGCCACGAGGACTTGTAAGACTTGGAGCTGCTGTGCTGCAGTGAGCAGCGTACACAGTGTTGCCTGTGTGAGAGGATTTAGTGAAATCAGAAAACAAACCGTAAAATGGTATTTGCCTCAGGACTCACGCTGCCAGCCACTGCTTGTTGCATGAACGTTTGGTTGGTCACAAAACTGTCTGTTGGATAGTGCTGATTTTCAACGCTGCTTCAATGAGTTCTCTGTGGTGATACCTTTTTTTACAACCTTCCTCTTTTGCATTCCAGCAAACAGTATGCCCTACTTCATGTATCTGTTTGCCTGGTGAAAACACAAAAGTGGTATAAAAGGAAGTGTATGTTTGTTTGTGCACTCATTAGTGCATGCATTCTTACAATATGCAGCTCTCTGCCATGTCAGCTGCCAGTGAGGTTAACATAAACTCTGCCCTGCTGCATTACCTCTGTACTAACCACTTTTTGCTTTTAAACCCTACTCTTAATTTGCTTTATTAGGGCCTCTGCTTGATAGAGTCTAAGCGATGACCTATTGTTTTGGCTAGGATTCTTATTATTCTTATTATTATTATTATACTTAACCCTAATGAATCGCCTTTTTATGTGCCTTAGCATGCGTATAAAGTTGGGAATTAATTTCTGTTGAAAAATTTGATATTTTTGGGGTTTCTTAATTGGTGAAGGCAAGAAGTTAAAGAACCTGTGCTCTATAGCGCCCTCTAGATATTTATGAACAAGCAGCGCTTCGTTGTGCTTTCACCTACAAGTCTATCATTTGGTAGACATATGTAGCAACATGATGTGTTGACAGAATATCTACCAACCAATTCATTTTGTTTTAAACAATCAAAAGACAAATTCACAGGGTTACATATTATTGACACTACTGTCAATAAATGAGTGAATGATCTGTATACAAAATATGTATATTTTCATAAAGTATTATTCACATTTTCCTTCCTGTATTGAAGGTAAGTCAATCAACTTGAGTCTTTTAATTTCAACAATTGCTTAATACACAGGGCTGAATCACAGATTATACACATGATCCGGTTGATCGTCTGGATTGCTTCTGAGGAGGGGGCGGAAGTGTCCCTCCTAAAATAACCCAGATGTCACCTTGGCGCTACTTACTCTTACTGTTTCTCAAACAGTACAGATAAACCATAAAATGATATGAATGTCACCAAAAGAAATACAGATAATGTTGAGCTTTTCAAAACAATAAATTCACTGTTTCGCAAAAATAAATAAAAGTAAATACACAAATAATTGTACCATTTTTGGGGTGTACCACATTTGCATGAGCCAGTCAATAATGAACAGGGAGCTAGGCTCAAGTGTTGGCTGATCTCAGTTTTTTTCCCATATGAAGTGTCTTCCTGAACATTGTTCTCCTTAAATAAACAGTTTTGGGACCAGTGCATAATCTCAAACTGAATTAGGACATTGATCAGAAACTCAGGCCAGTGCAGTTAGGTTTCAATTAGGGCTGTCAAGTTAACGCGTTAATAACGGTTAATGCAAAAAAAAATGAATGCCACTAATTATTTTAACGGATTAACGCATGTGTATTTTTTGTCCTCGGCCGCCTCCTAGTTTCAGAGCGCATCGAGTTTAAAATACCATCTAAACTAAACCAGCAGGTAGCATGCACCCACTGTGCCCGTCTCCCCTCGGGCGACAGGAAGCGGAGAGCGAACGCTCTCGCTGCTGGGGCCGAGGAGGACAATTGGTCCGTCCAGGCTTACGAGCCTGCGGACGGGGGCCGAGTGTCCTTGGACGGGGGAGACAGAGTCAGAGCAGGGTGCCAGCTTGGCGGCCGAACATGCTTTCCCCTTCTCCGTCACCACAGCGCTACCGGCGATAGGTGGCATATAGGGGAACTGCCGGTGATCATACGCAAGGCGGCAGCCTGCAGAGATCTCCCCGTTACCCTAGCTCATGAGAGGTGTGCTCCGGACAACATGACATGAGTTTTTTCGCGGGTGCAGACGGTCAGGAGTGACCCGATCTGGCCAGGCTTCCCGGCCATCAGGAGGTTCCAGGAGGGGGCGGCGGCGAACCCGAGGGCCCTGAAGGCTCCGGTGGCCACATTTGTTCCCCTCACCAAGGTGGAGGGGTTCACAGATGCTGGTTTCCCAGCCGCCCCTTCTCTGGAGCCGAGCCTGACGGTGTTTTTTGGGGTAAGACAGGCCAACATAATCGCCGGACGGCGCCCTATGAGCGCCCCCAGAGACCAGTATGTCGCCCGCCAGACCGACCGGGTGCACCAGTGTGCCATTCAGGATGGCCGCGGAACAGGCGGACAACATTCTCCAGCATGTCAGCTGGCTCCAGCCTGCTGACTGCCCACAGCGGCACCAACGCCCGCAGCAGCCGCGGCGTCCACACCGGCCACAACGGCAGCAGAGGCCGCAAGCGGAGAGACGCCCACAGCAACCGCCTCGGCGTCAGGCTCGCCCTTCGGCGGCTGCAAGGGCTCCGTCCCACGTCTCCGCTCCCCGGCCACCCCAGAGACAGCGTCTCCCGGCGGCGAGTCAAAGGGGAGTGAGGCTCCCCGCTCCTGGTCTGCTTCACGAGAGCCTCCGAGGAAGCAGAGCCGGTTCTGACGTTCTGGGGGTTGTGAGTAAAATAAAGTCTGTTCATTTTCCAACTTTTTGTACTGAGTGATCAGTAACAAGTGTTTCTCACATATCCCCCACTCTGTGTAAACCAGCTGCCTATAACCTATCGGTTAGTAGCCAACAGGGCTCTCTGCAAAAGCCTGCTGGTTTTAACCTATCGGTTAATAACCTGCGAGCTCTTCGCGATATTCCTCTGTCCGAGATACGCCTCCTACACACGGTCATAATAACCCATGAGCGCCGTTATAACACCTCATGTGGACAGCACTGCACACACCTCCATACATCTCCTGAGCGTGTACGCGCCTCATGATGAGAGCCGGAGTGAAACGCAGCGTGTGGAGACTCCCTCGCAGCCCCTTCGCCTCACAGGCAGCGGCGGCGAGGGCAATGTCGTGGCTCGTCACCATGACGACCATTACAGCACATCACAGAGAAGCCAGAACGGGGGAATGAGACCCATCCTTGATCTGTCAGTATTCCAGGCTGAGCGCCCCCCCGAGGCAGCGCCCGCAGCACCCGCCACGGAGTCAGGGCTCGCTGCAGAAGCCTGCTGGTTTTAACCTGTCGGTTAATAAACTGCAGAGCTCGCTAATTAAGCCGGCTGCCACTAATCTGCTGATTAGTAGACAGCAGGGCTTGCTGCCGAAGCCTGCCGGTTTTGACCTCGGTTAATAAACTGCAGAGCTCGCGGCATTCCTCTGTCCGAGATACGCCTCCTACACACGGTCATAATAAACCATGAGCGCCGTTATAACGCCTCGTGTGGACAGCACTGCACACACCTCCATTCATCCCCTGAGCGTGTACGCGCCTCATGATGAGAGCCGGAGTGAAATGCAGTGTGTGGAGTCTCCCTGGCGTGGCTCGTCGCCATGACGACCACAGAACATCTCGAGCATGTGCGCCCGCTCTCAGAGTGTTTCTCAGAGTGAGCACGTGTGTCTGATGGACAGATGGATGAGCAGGCTGATCAAGCAGAGGGTACACCCTGCAGTTCGCCTCTCCCCCCCACAGTTCAATGGGATACAGTAAACATGCTATCCCAGGAACAGTGTCTTGCGCTCCATTCAGAGCTGCTGGAACTCCTGTGGAAAGAGGCTATTTCCAGGGTTCCTCAAAGGGAGGAAAATCAAGGGTTTTCACTCCCCTTATTTTTCTAATCCCGAAAAAGACTAGGGGAATGAGACATCCTCGATCTGTCAGTATTCCACATGCTGACGATCAAACAGGTGCTGGAATATGTTCACCAGGACGACTGGTTCACTTCCACCTGAAGGATGCATACTTCCACCCATCATCCCGAAACACAGGAAATTCCTGCGTTTCTCATTTCAGGGAATATCAGACCAGACAATCGTCTGCCGTTCGGATATTTTCTGGCTCCTCGCATTTTTTGTGTAGAGAAGGCTGGAGCCACTACACAGAGGAGGGATGAGAGTGTGGTTTCCTCTGGACGACCTGCTAGTTGCTGGCTCGCTCCAGGGAGAAAGTTGCTTTACAGACGATACATCTCGTATCGCATCTGTCAAAGCCTGGGTTTCATAATGAATTGGAAGAAGAGCTGTCCTCTTCCCTCTCAGATATTCATTTATCTGGAGTGGAATTAAACTCAGCCAGCAGAGCGCGGCTCTCGCGGCAGCGAGTGGAGAAACTGACAGCTCTCCTCTGGCGTGTCACAAACCGCACAGCCCTCTCCATGACGCAGCTGCTCGGCGTTGGCGTCAGCTGGTCATGTGGGGATCCCCCCTCGATCTGTCAGTAATTCCACATGCTGACGATCAAACAGGTGCTGGAATGTGTGCTGGAATGTATTCACCAGGACGACTGGTTCACTTCCATAAACCTGAAGCACGGGTGTGTCACATTCCGCAGCGTGCCAGCCCTCTCCGTGATACAGCTGCTCAGCATGACGTCAGCTGGTCACGTGGTGATCCCCCTGGGACTCCCCCACAGGAGGAGTCTCCAGAGGGGGTTCATTCGCCCGTGCATCTACTCCGTATGTCAGAGGTAATGTGCTGGAGCTGTTCTCCGTTTTGGGAAGTATTCCAGCACTTCGCCCCGTTGCTGTACAATCAAACATGTGTTGATTCGCACAGACAACAGGCCACGGCTATGGAAGCAGCCTACCTCAATCGCCAGGGAGGAGTACGATCTGCGCAGCTTCTGAACGCAGCCAGGCGGCTGCTGTTCTGGGCGCGCACACACGTTTCTCTCCGTCAGAGCAATGTATATTCCTGGCGAATTGAACAGAGGGGCTCGCAGAGCGCAGCAGCCGTTTATGCGAGGAGTATGGAGATTCAGACCTGTGTCACGCGCACTGGCGCCTCAGTGGGATTTGGCTTTGGTGTTACGCGCACTAAAGGAAAGCCCCATTTGAACCTTTAGACCAGGATCCCCTTAAACTGTATTCAGCCAAAGTAGTACTGCTTTTGGCTCTATCAGAGAAAAGGGTGAGTGATTTGTCTGCTCTCTCTGTGGCTCCGTCATGTCTCCGGATCCAAGGAGATGGCAGTTCAGCTGTTTTACGCCCTAACCGGCTTCATGCCTATGGTCATCACAACTCTTTTAGGTCAAGAGTGATCACCCTGGCTGACTTATTCCCCCCTCCTCACAGGTCGGAGGAAGAAGCCACGTCTCATCTCCTCTGTCCTGTGCGCGCGCTGTCTTGCTATGTGGCGTGCACGGCTGCCTGGCGCCGTTCTCAGCGCCTGTTTGTGCACTATAGAGAGCGCTTGATCGGGCAGCCTCTGTCTGCACAATGGCTGTCACACTGGCTGTGTGAAGCTGTGTCACAGGCATATGTCTCCTCTGGGGTGGATCCCCCGGAGAACATCAATGCGTACTCCACCAGAGGAATTTCCTCCTCCACGGCTTTGCACGGAGGAATGTCAGTGGAAGACATTTGCACTGCTGGATCTTGGTCTTCCCCCTGTTCATTTATTCATTTTTATTTGAGGGATGTCTCCCTTTCCTCTCTGACACACCCTGTACTGAGTGCCCTGTCAGTGAGTGATGTCAGGGATCCAGCTGTGCGCCTCTCTCCTGCCTCTCGGCACACGGAGAGCGGCCCTTTTTCCCTCTTATGAGAGGGATGTTTCCTTTTTGTCCTCTGACACATTTTGTACGGAGCGTCCTGTCAGAGTGAGTGACGTCAGGGATCCAGCTGTGCGCTCTCCTGCCTCTCTACACGCAGAGAGCTGCTCTTGTTCCCCCTCTTTTGTCACTGGGCAAAGTATGACCTTCGTCTCTACTTTTTCACAGCGGCAGGTATGTATTCGTCCCCTCATGGAGAATATTGCGCAGGGGGATTACCCAATAGCGATAGCCTTATGGCGCATTTCCACTGCAGCGGGTAGCCCTGTTTAAGCGTCCTTAATCGTCCTCAAGCGGCCAGGCCAGTTTTTGGTGGCCTTTCCATATAGCGTAGCACCGGCTAGCGGGGTACTTTTCCCTCTTTTTCCGGCCCCATAAAATCGTGGTTCTATCAGGCCAGGGCTGAACTAGTGACGTCAACACTCTCGACTGCTGATTGGTCAGAGAGAATCGTCACAAGATCGCACGCGAGATCATCCCTAGCGTCGCATATATATCTAGAAGCAAGCTTGCAGCATTTTTATACACAGCATTTTTGTAAACGGAGGAGCTACAAAAATGGCAACGTCAAAGAAAAGCACACGTGGTCGACCGAGGAGGTGACGATGTTCCTACATCTCATTAGGGATGATAAAATCCAGCAGGAGCTCGACGGAACAACTCGAAATGTGAAGCCGATCGCCCCGCCTACACTGCGTTGCTACCCCAGGTCCTAAACTGTAATGGAAATGCGCCACGGCCTCGGACGGCCAGCGAGGACGCTGCAGTGGAAATATGCCATTAGAGGGCTACCCCAATACTCATAGAAGCTGGAGTTAGAGTAGTTAACTTCAGTTGTTAGCATCTGGTGCTAGCTAGCTGCGCTAACGGATATAAGGAGCTGTTTCAATGAAAACAGAGGAGCGACATTTTTTGCAGGCAGCCAGACAGTGGGACATTGTACGAAAAGTCAGCACACTCAGCACGGGTAGTGCGCGCAACATGAATGCAGCGTCCAGGCAGCTCCCGTTCGAGCATATGCCTTGAGCTGAACATAGCTCCAACGATCCATCACACACACACACACACACACACACACACACACACACACACACCACACACACACACACCACCACACACACACACACACACACACACCACACACACACACACACACACACACACACACACACACACACACACACACACACTGTATTGTATTATTGAATGAGAGAGGTTCCAGGTTGAATTGAGGCGAATATTTGTAATGTTCAGAGGTTTTTGTGTTTAATATTCATGAGCATATTTGTCATTGCTCAAATGATAATAAACATTAGCATAAAGCATATTTGTCCACTCATATGTTGATAAGAGTATTAAAAACTTGAAAAATATTCCTCTAAGGTACATTTAGAACAGATACAAAATGTGCGATTAATTTGCGATTAATTAACTATGGACAATCATGTGATTAATCGCGATTAAATATTTTAATCGACTGACAGCCGTAGTTTCAATACAAGCTGTTGCCCTGCAGCGCAGACATGAATATAGACATTGTGATCTGTGCACTTGCCTCTCCATTTTATTGTCTTGCGAAAATCTGTATTTTGAAAGACAAATGTTCAAGGCCTTTTTAAACAGGCATAACATGGGCATTTCCACCAGTGATGGATTCAGCTGTAATGCAGCTACCACAGCTGGTTTTGTGGCCACATAGCTCTGTGGTGGTCTGGACCAGGACGGGAGGAGGGGGGTCTAGTAAAGGTTTTTGGTTGGTGGTGGTCACCAGACGTACTCTAGAGGATTGCTGGGTAATATACGAGCTGTGACATCACTTTAGCGTGACAGATATTGAGGGAAAAGAACAGAGGAAAAGGAAGAGAGAGTGAGAAATATAATGAGCAGAATGAAAAATGAAAATTCGAGGGAAAATAAAGGTTTCAGGGAAAAGTGAAAGTGAGGATGTGGGGTTAGCCTCAGTGCCCACACACACACACACACAAACATACACACACACACACACACACACACACACACACACACACACACACACACACACACACACACGCAAAGAGGCATGCATATGCACAGATGTATACCCATCTTCACCTCCCTGAATGCATACGATCCCATTTTAGGCAAGTGCCTGCAAGAATGTTTGGATACAGCAAGCATGTGCTCACTGCATTGCGGCTAGAATCATGTTGATATAAAGTCCAGAACGTATGCTCTCATTCCTAACAGTGTCATTATTAAAACAATAATGTTGTACCCCCTACACATACAATGGGGGATAGGGTAGTTAAGAGGAAAAAAGAGTAGTAACAAAAGCAAAACTATTCAAGGTTATATCAAGGAGACTTATTTATACTGTTCTTTCCCATTTCCCGGAAAAAAATGCAATCCCTTAGAAGATGCATGTCAACAACAGCTTCTGCTTGAAAAAGGCTGCTCCTGTCATGTCCAGCAGTTCACCTCCCTGTGATCTAACTGCCCTCAGGAGCACGGGTCTGACGCAAATCCCCCTGTGCCGCTGTGGTGTAATAGGTGTAATAGCTCTGTTATTGGAGGGGAATCACACCTTCGCCTTTGTAAGATAATCACTGGTACGCTGTGCATTTAATGTTGTCTGGTCCCAGAACCAACCCATCTATACCCAGATAGCCCTTTAGCAATGTTCCACAATGAAAGAAGAAGAAGAATGGTTTGTGGTTGTCACATATGTCAGTAAAGAGATGGGAAGCTTAATGAAAACCCTAAGAAGTCTGTTTTAGCCTGGCCTGGGCCCTCACTCAAGTATCCATACTTCTTGGAAGAGGTAACTTATTGGTTTAAGAGACATTTCTGCCTGTCTACTTGTCTGCTTCACGGATTGACATCAGGGTAGGAAGAAAGCAGGAGGGAACAATAAAGAAAGATGGCTTTTCATCCATATGCAACCTTATTTCTGACATTAAAAAGGTTGTGTCAGCATCAGAGAACTGATAAATAAATCTTGGATGGAACTTGAGACG
>NW_022990309.1:497500-529630 GCF_902827175.1 Gymnodraco acuticeps
CTGTCGTACTACCACCACTGGTATAAGCTGTGTGTGTGTGTGTGTGTGTGTGTGTGTCCACACAACTCTATTGGGAGGGTTTCTATGTCAACATCTTGCGCCTGTGTGTGGGTGCTAAATAATCGAATGTCATGAGAGTATTTTTTACATTGTATTAGTTAGTGTGTTTTATTAGCAATGGAAAATGCCACAGTAAATGACAATTAGCAGCACAAAACACAAGCCCTGCTCAGTCAAGAGCCATGCATGTGTGTTAGTACTGGGCAAGGTGCCAGAAGACCTCCTGCTCCTACTTACTGCTTCTACTTCAGCCCTTCCTGACTAAGGAGAGACACTTATTGTTTCTGCATCAGCACTTAATGGCTCAGTTGGCTGCTTTTGGTCTACCCAACTTGTCTATGTCTACCTCATTTTCAGTCAGCCCCCTGGCTGCTGTGGGCCCATTGCCAGACTTAGAGCTTTTAGTACTTTAGATTTTCTTTCCTTCTCTGTCTGACTACTTGCCCATTAGAGTTTGGTGATATTGTACCTGCTCTTGTCAGCTGATCACCATCACACATAAACACCTAATGTAATAATACTTGGCAGGGCCAGGATAAATCTTCACTCATGACTTTAATGTAATTGCATTGCATGGAGATTAGTAAGTAGAACATACATATATTTCACACCAAGAGAAAGACTTCTGCCTGTCAAACCACAATTCAGTGTTCCTGTGTGAATGTCCTGGGTTATTGGCTTAAAGAAACCCCTTTCCATAGCATTAGAATCAAAATTGCATACTATTTCTAAGGTATTATCACACATGTTTTTTAAATGTAGGCTAAAACAAACACTTTACTTCTTGTTTTAAAATGTAACTTGGCCTGGTCTAGGGTTATGAGCAGACAATGTTCCCATACCATTCCTCAAAGCAGCAAGAACAGGACATGTTGGAATGTGTAAAACATGGCACGTCTGCAGATGTCTTGCACACTTACACACACACAGACACTGGGACATGTGCACGCTAACTACTGAGGTATGTAGAGAGCAAAAAAGCAGCCTTCACATCCCATATTGCCCTCTACATCTGTGCTTTCTCTTTTTTATCTATTCTTTCATTATGTTTCTCTCTATCCCTCAGTACTTCTTAACTGACTTTCCATCCCTTCTTCCATTCGTATTTGTTTCTCTCTCCTCCACCTTCAGGATGGTAAATCCAGCTGCCCACTGTTGCCCTCACAGTGTTTGATGGAGTGCTGTAGTCTCTGGCCCCTAGCTGTGTGTTAATGCACTACTTGCACCTGCCCTTGCTGGAGTAATAGCACCACACACGTTTACAAACTCACTCATTCACTCACACAATGTCTGGCTGTAATACACACACTACATACATAAACCAAAGTGGATACCACTGTTAAATCGACAAACTACCAACCATTGTGTTTTTCTTCTTCCTGTGTACCCTACTTTTTATAGTCTAACAGCTGGACAAAACATTGTCCAGACTCCCACCCACACAAAACCTCCATGCAGCAGGTGCACTCTACCCTTTAGGACATCTACTTAAGCAATGTTGGATAGTGATTCCCCTAGTTTCACTTATCAAAGAGTTCATAGAGAAGAGGGAATGGCCCCTGTTGTGCTCCAGATTAGCTTGCACTTTGAGCATCTCCATCTTTTCCAGAAAGAGCGGAGACTCATGGGAACAGTAAGTCTGAGTGGAGGCCTACTCATCCCTGCTGCAATCATACTGTATTTAGTACCCTAATGCAAAAAGCCAAATGGTCACTGGATCTGGAAATCCTCTAAAATGCTTCGCTCTATCTACAGGGGTCATGTTCACTGAGACACAGTCAATAGTGTGTGTGTGTGTGTGTGTGTGTGTGTGTGTGTGTGTGTGTGTGTGTGTGTGTGTGTGTGTGTGTGTGTGTGTGTGTGTGTGTGTGTGTGTGTGTGTGTGTGTGTGTGTGTGTGTGTGTGTGTGTGTGTGTGTGTGTGTGTGTGTGTGTGTGTGTGTGTGTGTGTGTGTGTTTAATTAATTGAACAGGGACAGTGCACATTAATCAACATGTCTGTAAATGTGCCAGAGTTAGCCCAGAGGCTATGTTTCATCTTTTCAAATTTGATAAAAACCGATACAAAAACACAACAAAAAAAACCCTACACAAATTTAGCAATGTATGAGTGGAACATACAGACACACACTTTACCAATTAACAGAACATGAATCTGTGAATTGAACACACTCTGTTCAGTGGCAGGCAGGGAGACATAGAGAGGTATTTACCCTCCCTATCTTCCATTTGATACCTACCTCTCAGACAGCAGGTGAAGAGGTTGCTGGGTAATTTGTCTGCGAGAGGGAGAGAAGGCAAGTCAGTAGTTGTTGTTTTTAGCACTTTCCAGTAATTGTGTAGTTTGAATGTGCTCTGTATGTGAATCCTGTGTGTATCACCACTGTCTGCTGTTTAACATTGAACATCCTTTGAACCTTTAGAGGTGGAAATTAACAACTACAAATACAAATAATATAGCTAATTTCTAAAACAATCTACCCAAATAATCTTTGTTCATGCCCAGTACATATCTGTTTACATCTGTGCCCACTGCTCCTATTACTAGATATTAGGTATCCTGGTATTAGGATGGGTTAAAGCAGAGAACAAATGTCACTGTGTGTGCTGTGTGCTCTGCATGTGTGACCATTAAAGAGGGTTTCAACCCTCCCAATTCTGTTCTATTCTATCTATCTATCTATTGTTACAAAACCTTCACTAAGTTATAGACTCAGTGCCATGGACACTTGTAGGGAATGAAGTGCTATCACTGTAAGAAGGAATCATTCTGAGAAGTGAAGCCTTATTGGAACAGGTGATGTAAGAATTGAATGTGACTCCCTGGGACAGTTCCAGCTCCCTGGAAGAATGTAGCATGTGATGGATGGATCCTCCTCTCCTCTCTCAACAGCCTGTTTGGCACACCACTCCCTAAACTGCTCAGTATCTTAAAGCAAGCCAGCTATTCCTCCCTCCTTCTCTTGTTGTGTTTGAAATAGCCTCTCACCATAGGAATAACATTGACATGTCATAATGGCGAGTTTGTAATCCCCCCACTCCGTTTCATTTTGGAAAAATGGTAGACGGAAGATTCTTCCATGTGCTACCATTTAAAAAAAAAAAAGAGAGAAAATAAAAGCATTTGAGTCTCCTGTGATGTAATGCTGGTGTTAGGTGTGTTGTAGTTGACACTAAGCTGGATACTGGCCTTACTGTGTTGGACATGATTTTGGAAAGATATTCCCTTTATATTGGCCTAATACTCATGCTCCTAATTATTATTATTATTTATTTTTTATAAACCTTTATTTATACAGATAAATCCCATTGAGATCATTGATCTCTTTTTCAAGGGAGACCTGCTCAAGTAGTTCCACATGAAACATAAATAGAACAACAAAAGGACATCAAACAGCATCATTTACATAATTACCCACATAAACAGGTACCTACAGCTTCCGATTGAGTAGCATCCAACCGAGCTTTAAAAACATTTAGTGGCACCAGATTGTTCAGTTTCCATTTAATTTACAGACTATTCCAAGACAGAGGAGCTGCGCATCTAAAAGCTGTCTTCCCTAAAACAGTCCTAGCAGTTGGTACATTTAATAAAACCACAGCATTCGATCTCAGGCAGTAGCCACTTACAATTCTCCGTGAGATCAGGGAGCAGATATAAGATGGAAGTTTCCCTAACATGGCTTTGTATATGAAAATGTACCAGTGACTGAGCCTCCGTACAGTTAGTGAAAGCAAACCAGCCCTTGCATACAGGGTACAGTGATGGGTTAATGCTTTACAGTTTGTAATAGTCTGCTATTTAACTAAACATGTCATTCAACTTTGTAGATTTGCTGGCATCTTGTGAAACATTTAAACCAAGAAGTTGACAATTATATGGTTTACATCTCCAAATGGTTGTTATGAGCTTTACATGTTATCACAGGAAGCTTGCTAAATCCAGAAGGATACAAATACAGATAAAATGTGCCTCACAGATGAATACATATATTGAAATACTTTTCAATAAATAGTATAATATACTGTATATGTATATATAACATATAAATACGGCTGACATAGATAAAAAAACCTCATGTGCAGATAATAGTGTATCATACAGTTTAGTAAAATGTGTTGTTGAGATGGTGGCTTTAGGGCAAAGTTCACTGTTTAACAACATTTTAAGGCTTACTATAATATATAGATGCACTTTTATTTGACTTATTTGTATGGAGTCACACCAACAGGTTAACGTTGGAAACAGAGGGCATCACTAGCCAGAGTTTAGATATATGCGACAAACTCTGTGTGTGTTGGTGATATCTGTGTTCAAGAGCACCTGGTTTCTCAGAACCTTTGGAAACACTGAGAGGGAAAGAAAGGGGTCAAGACCAATTAAAGGCCAATCAAGTGTTTAACGAAGCCACAGCAGCAGTGTTTAAACCTGCCGGACTGCACTTCATTTTTTTTTTTTTTTATTAGGTGTGAAGTCTCCGGGCCCGTCACCGACTCTCGAGGGCTCGGTCCAAAACCTGGAGCTGAAGTTCTGCAGCCGTGCGACGGTGAAATGCGCCTCGGGAACCGTGGGAGCTGTAAAAGTGTGCGCCAGGACCCCAGGTGTGTGCAGCTGTGCCCTGTTAAAACTTTACTGCCTGTGTAGGAGGGAGAGCGACTAGACTATTCTTTTACTTTCTTTAGCTTGTACTTTTATACACTTCACTCTGTCTCTCTCCCTCTCTTTCTCCCGCTCAATCTTTATCTTGATTTCTTTCCAGCTTTGTGATTCAGTTGCTGTTTTCTCCTGAGGCGCTGTCATTGGTCTCTGGCCATGTCTTTAACAGCAAGGATGTTATTGGAGCTAGTGTCATAGCACAGAGTTCACAAGGTCAAACTGAACACATGATGTCAGGCAGATTATAAGATCTATTGCAGCTGTCAATATAGAAATAAGACGGGAAAAAAGCATGTGCAGTTAATTGTCTTGTTTCAAAATTAACATCTGCAGGTGATGTATGAACATATTGTACACATAGTGTTTTTTCAACATATGCATAATATATTAATTTGCCTTTAATGTTTCACTCTTAGGTTCGGGAGAGGGGGTTAAGGAAAAGCTGGTTCCTCTGGTTCAGGGCCCGTCTGACACCAAAGAACTCCATATGAGCCGCTGGCTGAATGAGATCCGCAAGCCTGAATCTTTGTTGGCTCCTGACCTTCTGGTGTTTTCTGTCCAAGTCCCACAGCAAGGAGGCGATTGCAGGAACTCAGGTAGAAGCTTTGTAATGTTGCAACTCTCTCTTTGGAATGCATCTATCATTGTACGTGCTCTGTAGTACATTTTCTTACTCAGCATGTGTGTTTTGGAAATCAGAAATCACCATTGCACATTGATATTTTTGTTTTTAAACTCATTTTCTGGTCGTGGTTTTGGTGTTTGGACTGGTCCCAGGCTCTAGTAGTCCATATTCCATCTCAATTATTGGTCATCTAATGCGAGAGTCTCAGTTTGTTTAGGTTGTCAGATTTTCCTTCCTCCTATAATGTCACGCAATGCCCCCTTTCAGTTATTTGTTTGGTAAAGCCGATAAGTGTTTTCCACGCCAGTATCCTTGAGGCAGGGTTGGCATGCCGACGTCTCTTTACAGGCAGCAGGAGCTTTCTAAATATCAGTTAGTCTCTTTTAGCGCGGGGCAGGCTAACAACAGCTAACACTCCAGGATTGCTGCTGCAGGCCGCACTGATGTCAGGTCGCAGTTCTTGATTGCACCCTAAAACCACAGATTATATTTCTGGTTTCAGTTTGAGAGTGTGTTGGTGCATGCATGTGTGTTTAGAGAAAGGGTGTGGGATTATTTATTAGCTCTTCCAAAAGACTCAAAATACAATTCAGATTCCAAAGCTCAAAGTGCTGTTGTGCGTCATTAAGTGAGTGTGTTATTAAATGCCTACAACTCAATGGATCTCATTCATACAGCTTGGTCTCCAGTGTTCTCTCAAACCTTTCCTACCCATCTACCCCAAAAGCTGCAAGGGGTGGTTCTACCCTTTACAGATTTACAGACATACAACACAATTAAGAGACCACTCCAAATTGTTCTTAAATCTCAATCTCTCCATGTATGGCAGCCATTCTATTCCAGTGTCTGTTGAATTCCAACACAGAGAAATGTTGTCAGAGTTGAGAAATGTCAACTGCACTCCTTCTCATCATTGCCTCAATACTCTCCTTTTTTTTTATTTTTCTGGCTTTAATGTTCCGTATTTCTCGCTTGCTTTTTTCGTATTATCTCTATCTCTCTTTTTGGTTCATTTTAATCTCAAATCTAGAAAAAAATCTGTTTTCCATTGGCCATTTTGGCATACTTTCATGGTATTCATTTTGTTCCCTAAAAGTCTAATGAGACATTCATTTTTATTGGCTATACAAAGGAATGAATAAAAGCAAGTTGAATATGAACTTTATTGTATTTTGAACTCTATTTTAACACACACTTTCTGCCAGAAGTATATATTTTATCTGAGATGTCCCTACAGTCAGCAGTAACAGCAGTAACAGTTAAATAATAACAATTCCAACCGAGCATTTCTCTGTGCATGTGTATGTTGTGTCAAAGATGCTGTTGAAGAACAGTTTTTTCCAAACGCAGTGTGTGTTCAGAGGCATTTGTGGGTGCCTACTTATATGTCTGTGTTTTGTATGGTGGTGGGGATTACATCAAAGCCTTTGGTCAGTTCACATGTGCCGTGTCCCCGCTGTCGTCCAGAGGGTGACTGGGAGCCTGTTAGAGCGGTGTTAATGGACTGATGGTTGCAACGCCTCATTTAGTCAGACATGGAAAGGTGGAGTTAGCACCACTCTAAATGGGCTGTACCCTTTGCTCCCATAGGACCGACTCAGAGGCTAAACATTTTGTGATCATGACATTGTTGGATCGCTTGGCCTTGGCATCAAACACATTTTATTCATCCCATGTGGCTCTGTTGATTCCATTTAGCAAATTCTTAAAGCGTGACCATTACACATTGAGCGTAGGAGGGGTTCAAGGAAGTAAGAGAACAGCTAACTATTTACACCATAGACATGCTGAAAAGATTAAGATGTAATGAGCCACAATCAACTTTCATATATTTTTTTTTTTTTTTGATTAGTTGCTTCTGGTTTTTGTATAGATGCAACCAAAAGCACAATAGTAATGTGGGGTCTGTCCGCCCAATTCTCAAAGCAAAACATTTGTTTAAGAAAGGGGGAGCTAGCTGGTAATTGTCATCAAGCAACCAACATAGTCACTGAAGTGTTTGAATATTCTGTAAGTACTCACATGCCATGGTGCTTTCACAGACATATGCATTTGTTTCATGTTTTGGAGAATGTGATGGACTGCAGTTGAATATTAGTCTAGAGAAGCGTTGTCTTCAGTGTTTCCCCACTGGTCATGTATAGTGTGATCTCAGTGTTGGAAAATGCCATCCTTTTCCTTATGTATCCTTTGATTCATCCAAGAAGCCATTTCATCCATGTCTTGCATTTCCCCATTTTGAAGAACCAGGAATGCCCAAATCTCTGAGGCCACCTCTGATATACTATTTGGTCACCGTCTCAACTTTAGTCTAGTTCTGTCTTATACTGTTTGGACCTCTGTCTTTAACACACTTGACTGCCTGAAATATTTTAAACAAACCCACAAGCAAATGTCCCCTGAACTAAAGTAAACATAGTTCAAATAATTGAATTTGTGGTCGGGCACTCTAATGGCAGCTTTTACACATGTTTTAATCTTCTTTCTATCTCTCTCACAGCAAAGTGAATTCATCAAGAGATACGTTACTTTTAAATATGGCCAGCGACATCTGTTTTCTGTCTAATTATTTACCAGCAAAAGCTAAATTCCAGTTTATTGAAGGTTGGATGGCAAAGGATGGCGGTTGGAAGGAGTCCCTATACACTTGTAGAACTCCAGACCCAGACGGATGTGTTTCCATTAACCAGAGTTGAGGTTGGAACATTATAAACAATTAAACAATTACAGTAATGGGTTTTAACGCAGAAGATCTAAGCAAATCTGCTTTGAAATAGTCTTTTATAGATCCAAAGGCCTATAGTCATTTCATATCTTGCCGTTAACCCTTTAAACATTAACAACTTGACAGTCCCAGACGCTCTTCCCCTCTTTAGTTCCAGATATACCCACCAACAATACTATTTGTTGGCATTGGAAGTGTACTACGATAGCCAATAATTATCCCCTTTTTATTTTTCTCTCCTTTTACAACAACCAAACATGATTCATGCTGGTGCTCTGCTATGACACAAATAATAATGAGAAATCAATGCCATTATTAAGTATCCTGAAAGTAAACTATAGTGAGGGATGGGGATGAAAGCCAGGCAGCAGTGGGAGGAGTCTGGCTGGAGGAGGTCAGGGGTGAGGGAGTTTGAGTCATGGTGGCAGGCCGCAGGTTGGCAGGCTGCCTGAGAAGGGCACAGCTCAGTGTTCCACATGCAGGGCCAGCTGAGAACCAGGGACAGGTCATCCTTCACTAGCACACACTGATGCTGTATTCATTAAGGCTAGTAGATCTATTCATGATTTGTACATTTGATCAGAGTAGAGAGGAGATGTATGGACCTCCAATGCTACACTGCTACTACTATAAAGACAGCCTGATCTGTTAGATCCCCGTCAGTGGCTGGCTGTTCTGGGGCCTGTCTCTGCTGATGGATGGGAAAGACTAAGCAGTGTGAGGGAGGCGAGGGCTGGAGGGCGTGTGAGGAGCTGGGGTTTATGCTGAACCTCAGGGCGAGCGGCAGCCTGCAGGTGTTCCCCCCCCCACTATCCACCACCCTGACGTGCACCAGAGGGGGAGGGCTAGGGTCGGGTGGGCTTTATGATCACAGAGAAGACAATATGCGAGAGAGAGTGAGGGATAGCATGTGTTTTCCCCAGGCACGCCAGCAGCTGCGAGACAATGATTTATGCTTTTCTCAGAACTCTGGGATCTCAAAATGTTACATTTAATCAAGCATACTGAGAGCAGAGCAAATGTTAAAGATGTTCCTTATAAAGCCCTCCAGTTTTGATCTCTTTACCATTCCGTGGGAGCTGTGGGAATAGGGAAACAAAGTTATCTTTTATCTTAATTTAAACATATCGGAAGGAATTATAAAAGCTACATGGAATTAACCCTTGGAGAATTCCCCCCTGTACACTTATACTAACAATATGTAGTTCCCTTATAGATTAAACAACGTTTTCTTGAACACTGAACTACCTTTTAGTACTGTAACAACATATTTCTACAGTTGTAAAAGTAAACTGATTATTTCTATTGATAATAGGAATCACAAATGCACACATTCATTAGTACAGATTATTTTTAAATAGTATTAACATCTGCTGAGTTGCTATGTATATCTATTTGCATCTTTACTGATAAGGTGTGTTTGAACGTGTGCATGCATGTGTGTTTGTGTGTGTGTACAGTATTTGTGTCCACAGCAGTCAGAAGCAGCTGGGATCCTACACAATCTGGCCTGCACTAAAGACTAGTGACAGCAGGTGGGTATGAAGCGCCACCTGACTTTGATCTGAGCATTTCAAACAAACACACATGCATGCACTACACTCACTGAGTAGCACTCACGTGCACAGGCATGCATACACTTAGAAACATTTGCCACACATGATCTCTTTGCCTCCCCTCTGAAACCGTGGCCATTGAATGGGTTGAACTGACACCGTAGCTGGGGTGTGAATTTTGGGATCTCCCTTGGTAGCCTCCTCCATTTCAATCTTTCAAAGGCCTGCCGTACTTTCATATGTCCATCTATCATGCTCTTTCCCCTCCTTTGCATGTGTTCACTCACTCCATTGAGTGTTAAATCAACAGTCTGGCTTTGTCTCAGGCAGCAGCGTGATGGCTTTAAGCTGTTGGTCTGAATTTCCTCAGGCTGATAGACCTACACTAGACAAAATGGTTCTAATAATAGATTCATTTTTACATCTCTGTGAGAATGCACAAAAGAACATTTCTTTAGCTCGCTTTTTTTAGTAACGTGGCTTTCTGTGTAGCTGTCGGGAACCGAAATTACTTTAAAAAAATTAAGAGTCTATATATATATTATATATACAGTATGTGGTACAAAGGCTCCAGGTTTTGCAGCATACACAATACAATGGTCCCACACTCAATTTAGATTTCATTCAGGTAATGAAATTGGACCATAAGAGGTTGTTTCAACTGTTTATTTGTTTAACAACTTTGTAACTTCCTGAACAATCTGTTTAATCTTCAAGGCAGCCGCCCTCATCATGTCTTGTCAGTCAGTGTGTGTTAAGCAGAGCAGGTAATGTGGAGATTAGACCCAAGGGAACCCACTCAGAGCTTGGTATTGAGGTCAATCATGGCCCATTACTGGAGCTGTTTGTCTGTGAAGTGTCGGGCTACTTAGGCCACTCTCACAGTGCTTAAATCCTTGCTGGAGTGTGAGGCTGAGGGACAGGGATCGGGTACAAAGGGATAAGGGCTGAGGCTAGAGATGGGGTTGGGTTGGAGTGTGACTGGGGCTAAAGCTGCTGTTCAGGCTAGCCTCCACCCCTACATGATATCACAGCTTCCATGCGGCCATTTAGCATGGGCCATTCTAAAAACTGTTCTCAATATCATTCAATTTATCTAAGTTAAAGATTTAAAATAGTCATAGCTTGAGGTTTGTGCTTGGTCTGGTAAATAGATTAAAGCAAATTGCACAACAATGATTGGCTATAGCTGCGGTAAAACCAGAATGCCCCAGAAAGAACATTCATTATAATTAGCAAACACAGTCAACACTTCATAAGCAACACCAGACACATTTAATGTAAACGTGAATTATTTGATAAATGACAAATGTATATCCAATCACAGGTGTTAATAATAAAGCAATGATGTTTAGTAATTCTCCATCTAGGACAGGTCTGATGCTGCAGAAAGCAAAGACTAGGGAAACACAGTGGTTAAACTACAGCCTTTCCTGGTGTGAGCTGTCAGTGTGCTGTGTGAGTGAGGCAGAGTCAGAGGAAGATGAGCGAGACGTTGTTTTACTCTATGGAAGTGGTGAGGATATAAGCTCATCCGTTTCATTGAAATGATCTCTGTAAAGACCTAAGGGCCTTTAATGGCTGTTATCAAATGGGCCAAATATGTGTCAAGCCTTGTAGCCAATTAAAAAACAAAACAATTAAAAAATGTGTTTCCACATACAATTTCAATGTGGCACAGCTGGTAGACTTTTTGATATGTTGTAACTACAACGATAAGTAGCATCTTAATTCATTTTGAGTTTTGTTTTTGTAACTTTTTAGGCAACACCTAAAGGAATTTAATTTATATAGCCTTCTCTGCATTTCTCCTTTTATTCTTTGTGGGGATGAGCGAGATGCGTGCCCTGTTACTCAGCAGCTGGACAATATAATCTAGCTTGTCAGCTACTGGGCGTATTGTAATTCCCAGGGCACCCTGATTCATTTCCCACTAAGGTGCAATTCATTTGTAATGTTTGTCAGCTAGACTTTTTGTGAAGAGACTAACACAAGACCCCCCCCCCAAGTTTTATACACTCCCATCATTTTAAATTCCCATGTGACTGCAGAGTTACAATGACTAATTACAAGTTAAGCTCTCTAGAGAAAGAGGCAGCGAGAGAGTGAGAGCACAAAGTACTCTGCCAGCTGTATCCTTTAAGATCCACATTAGTAATAAGAGATGTTTCACATCGTGTTTCATGTTGTGTGTGCTGTTAATGGAAGAAGAAATGCTGTCTGTTTGCTAAAGTGGACAGTGGTAATCCTGGGTTTACTGTGTGGCATATGAGCTGTTTACACGTTATCCTGAGTAGGGCAGAGGTGCAGAAGCTCAATTAAGTTAAGTAACTTTATGTAATTGAATGTTGTCACTGGATCAAACTTCACACAGCACATCAGAGCCATTGCATAATCAGGGTTCTGGGGGTTTTATTCTCACAACTTAGAGAGGATAATGTCCAGAGTGACTGCAGGGGGCCAGGTCTTTGTCTTCAGTGATACACATCGTAATCGGTTTAATATAGTTGAGCCAGTTCAACCTATCACAATAAACTTTGCATTTTCTTTCTTATTTTCCCATAACAATTATTTAGGTTAGTAAAGTAGCAGTGTAGATGTTATTTGCTTGACATTGTCGGACATGATGTGTTAAGCTTCATGATAAACTGTACAGATGTGCTGATACAACTTGCTGTGGTTTAGCAGTTGCCCTGTGATAGACAATGTCCTTTTCCCATGCCTTTTCATAGTTGCTGACAGAGACACACATGTATTTGTGTTGGCTCCCTGTTCACGTCTCTTAAGTTTATCAGTGTCTGTCTAAGAGCCATGTTTCGGCCTCTCATCTCATCACTGCTGTTTCAACTGATGAGATCAACCACCACCACCTCCTCAAATTATTAGAGGTTGGTTACTGATTCATACTCTGCCAGTCCTAAAGTCACACAGGATAACCAGAGTTCAGTCAGATGCCGAATCGGCAGTATTGAAGCAGGCTGACTGGAGCTCTGTGCCGGTAGCCAAACCAATATGTGTCTGGTCGCTTGAGTGACCATCAGAAAACACGCGGTGGTCGTGGGAAGGGGATGAGAGCCCATTAGCTTCTTCACAGCTCAGCTGCCGCGGCGCGCCTCCTCCCTCAAGCCATGTCCTTCCCTCATCTCTTCACCCATTCTCCCCCCCCCCCCCCCCAGTTCTGCACTTTAAACACATTTTCCCAGGCTGCACGGTTGCCCAAATGAGTCTGTGTATACACAGTGGGCAAAGGTTTACCACAGAAAGCTGCAGAAGCACTAGCTCTTCAAAAGAGAAAAGGGGAAATATTAAAGTTAGTGGTTCCAGGTCCCACTTAAAGCAGCAGTGGTGAGGATGAGAAGATGAAAAGGTGGTTGACGGGAAAGGAGGGTGGAAAAGTGATGTAGAAGGGGCGAGAGCTATTATTCTTTGAAATGTCTTTTAATATTGATGTTGGCATTATTGCTGTAGCACTGTTAAGATGTAATTCATTAAGCCAGTGGTGGTTATGGGGTGGCGGTGTAGGTTTGGGCTGGATGGTGGTGGCGATGAGAAAGAGAAAGATTTCTCACAATTCTCCCAGGATAAAAAGGCAAAGTAATTAACAGAATCAGTCGGTAGGAACCAGACCAGGTGGGGGCTGGGCTGGTGGAGGGGGGGGGGGGGGGTTGCAGTGGTTCAGTGAGGCTCAGTCAAGAATGGAATGTGACACAACCCACACTAATGTTGAGTTATCCCATATAACTGGCTTACTATTACACACTCATTCACACAGAAGAACTCAATAGTACCAATTACAAGGCCTTTGGTTCTTTTTCAGGGTTGGCTCATGTTCAGAAACACTATTGGAGCCAGTAAAGAGCACTGTTTGAATTCATCTGATTCTTAGAGGGAAATAAAGAGAGCTATGATGTAGGCAAGGTTTTTCCTCTGTTGTTACAATTCTTATCTTTTTATCTTCCAACACCTCTGGGATTTATCCCAGCGACAGACAGGCTGAAAAATGGCTCAGATTCTTCACTCTGCCACCCCATTAGTATCCCCACAATATGGAAGCAGTTCTCCCTCTCTGGAGTTCTGTAGTTTTGTATGAAGAGTTCTCATTTGTCTTCAGAGTCCCCCATAGACCACACAGTATCAACTTTGCCATCATTTCCCATAAAATAACCAAAAGTCATGCTGTGATGACTTAGTATAACCAGTGGAAATGAGCCATATTTAAAGCTGCACTTTCTTTACAACCTGACGACGGCTAAGGCAAGAAGCAATTGTTTGTACTTGTGTTCAAACTAGTGGTAATATCTCCTTAATTAGCAAGCTAAAGTGAAAAGAATATATATCCAGTAAGGTAGTTACTAGTTAGACATCACTATGTGGAGGGCATCGGCAAATTATGACAAATGTGTTTAATAGCTTGTTTTCTAGCTTATGAACATGTTAACTCATGCTTAACAGTTCGACTAAAAAAAGCTTTACTAAACTATGACACCGGCCAGCTGTCACCCTAGCTGTAGGATTAGACTGTGTGAATGATGTTTATGGAGCACAGTGTGGATAAGGCGAGACCTTAATAAATGCCCGTTCATTCTTTATTTTACTCTCCTGAGAATAAAGGTATATGCTTTCAGGAATCCAATCAAACGTTATTTCGCCTTTCATTTAAATTCCCTATGCTCAAACATGCACATATACACAGGCATAGTCTGAGAATGATAAAGCCATTTTTGAAAATATTCCAATACACAAGTGTGTGCCGAAACCTGTAAATAAAATATATTTGTATGATTTACAGGGATATTTCATAATGTCCAAGTTTAAGGTGAAATTCATCATACTCCGTTTTTTTACTTTACTTTGCGCTTGGTTGAATGTCTTGATGCTTGTCACATACTTAACTCTCTACTGTGGATGTATACATATGTGTATTATGTATACATAGGTACTTAGGTAGTGTTTATATACAGTATGCATGAGGAGTAAATGCAGAGATTGAAAGCAACTTTGCTTCTCTGGACATTTAGGCAGTGAGCAGTGCAGAGAAACAAGGCCAGGAGTTACCTCCACTTGACTCAAGCTGCAGTGGTACAATAGCCCTTTTGGACCTGGCATTCAACTTGTGTATTGAACATAAATACAAATACTTGTTATTTAATCTCACTTCCCTGCTCTGAAAACGAAGAAGAAAAAAAAGCAGCAGAATTGATATGGGAAAACTCAAATATACAGACAGTAACACATTTCAGAATTGGAATCAGTTTTAGTAGGTTTAATCATTCAAGGATTATGCTTTGCTTTTGAGTAGGTGTACCTTCAATGTGGCCCAGGGCTCATTTGCTTACCCACTGCCAAAAGAATGTGGACAAACCCCTTCTTAATGTAGTCTATGTTGGATCTCACCGCATCTTGGGTGTGTTTGCACATACTTCTTAGTGCTTTTCACTTGTGATTACATCACAAATGACACATGTTAATACTAGGTCTGAACAGGGTCAATAAGCGCAGCTCTTTTTGAATAATGGCTAAAGGCAGTGGGTGCTCAGTAGCATGGTTTATGTCCAACTATTCTGTCCACTGTTGAGCCCCTGATCATCTCAATCCCTTCAAGAAGCACTCCTCCATGTCATATGTTGTATTCCTTGGTGGATTGTATGTATTTAGTATAAAGAATAACACTTTTAAATTCCTAAAGTTGAACCTACGAACCAACATACACTCTTAGTTCAGTGATGCAGACCTGTGGTGTTATTGTCAGTCTTCTGCTCTCGGGGTGTTGTGTACAGAGCAGGTCTAGACCTCTGTGATCGCCGCCCCCCCCATCACTCCCTCTGCTCTTTACCTCGACACCCTCCGTCTGTGACATCCTCTTCTTCTTTCTCTTTTACACCATACGCCAATATGCTTTTCTTCCAACTCGAACCTTAAAATTGTTACCCCCCACCCTCTAACCCCACTTAACCTTCACTCGCTCTCCTGTCAGGTTAGGCAGGAATGTTAATGGAAGCTGTCGATGTGACCAGCTCTGCCTGGTGTCATCCAGGCCGCAGAGAGTTATGATGCCCTGTGTGAGGAGAGCATCCTGCTCTGCTGGTAACCTGAGCCTGAGTGTTTCTGAAGGCCATGAGAGGCCTTGTGACTGGTCATCTTCAACTCAACTTTTATGGCCACTTTTCATTCCCTCACTCCTTTTTTGTGATCAGTGTCTCTTTTTTTCTGTTTTTCTCCCTCAAACTATATAAATAAGAGAGTGTACACAAAATAAGGAATGCTAATTTGTCATTTTTCCACCTCTGTTTACCTTTTCCTAACATTGTGCCTCTGCTCCAACCTGTGTTTCACATGAATCAGTCCCTCTAGCCTTATCAGCGGCATCAGTATTCTGGGGCTACTGACGCCCTTTGCTTCCCTGGGATTTCTTTTATTTTCACAGGAAGAGAAATAATAGGGGCAAAAAAGAGCTGTGCCCTTAACCCACAGGTTGTCATTATGTCATGACTCATAAACACACTTTTTGACATCCAGGTCTATAGCATATCAGAGACAGAGAAGGAGGGAGGGAGAAATACCGACCTGGCAACACACTCATTACCAAAATTAATAAGGAAAACATTTTAACGCGGAATACAATCTGGTGTTTGGAAAGCTGCGGCTAATGTATGTCTGTACCCACAGTGTGTATTAGCTTAATCAGCTTTCAGACTGCTCAAGCTGTCTGGACTGGGATGGAGGTCTGACACCCAGCCTAGGGGCTACATCCGTTGCTTCTGTGAGGAGTTTCACAGCCAATATGCAGACTCTGCTTCAGGGCCTTGGACCTCAGAGCCTCCTGTCAGCTCTGTGGTTGACAGCACCATTAGGGCCTTGCATTTTCTCCAGGGTATGCCCGGGAAAAACAGGCAAAGCCTCTGACATAAGCTTCATTACAGTATACATGTGTATGCACTTGTACCAAGTGGTTTCATGTACATTTTCATAAGTGTTCTCGATATAATATGGATATATTTTAGGCTGATGTGAAGTGTAGGCCGTGCAGTAGCTGTTCTGGTATCAAGATGTTCCTGGTACTGTTTCTAGAAATGTCTTTCCTGCAGGGGGTAAAAAGGCGTCAAACCCCCAGACTGAGGAGGCACTGAATAGTAAACAGCAGGCAGCTAATTTATCTGATTGAAGGCAAGATGAAAGCAGTGGGGGTACACGTAATGCTCCCTGCTGCTATCTGACTTGTGTGTGTGCTTATGTGTATATGCATGAAGAATGGGAGGTGTGTTGATATTTTGTTCCCAAGTGTGTGTTGAACTGTATGTTAAACTGCTACAGATGGTAAGAGTTTCCGTTGTGCTCCAATTGGTCAGTAGTGGCTCATAAGGCTATGTCTCACGAGAGAATGTTTTAAGACCAAGTTTGGAAATACACACTTACAAACTACATACACGAAATCACAGATGCTTGTATACCACTAACTTAATATCATGCCATGCAAAACACACACTGCTTCAGGATGAAGCTGCGACTTCAGCCCTTGCAGCGGGGAAGTAGTTAAGGGTAATTATGGCATCAAGCAGAGCAGGTTTTGAGGGGTGCTGTATTTGTGTGAGAGTATTTGCTTTTGCCATTATGACTGGGAAGAATTGCTGGTATTTTAAAGGCAATGTCTGAATACTTATTAGGCATCACAATACATGTAGGATACATGACTGATCAAGTAAGACGGATTAGATAACTAACTTATATATGGTCGTTTGTTTTGTTCAATGTTTCATTCAATTACATATTTAATCTCCATTTACAATCCCTGGTTTTAGGATACCTTTAATCTGCCTTGAGACTTGGACAGTTATGGAAATGTCATCTCATGAATTCACAATATCATGAGATGCTGACACAACATTGTGACAGCGAAGAGACAAAGGAGAATAATGTGTGAGTGTTCCAGCAGAGAGGTTGTGACAGATAGCATTTGGGGAGGAAATGAAGTTGGCTGATTGACTGCTGAATGAGTCTGCTCTGTTTTGAAGTGACTCTGCGAGACCTGTTTCTGGACAGGCAGAAGATCTGTGGCCAGGTGCAGACACTAAATCCAGACATTCTCTACACAGGGAGAGAGACCACTTGCTAACATGTGTGGTGCTCTGCATGCACTAAGCCACCATAAGATATGACTGTGTGCCTTATCAGTCAACAACATCTTTAATATGGATAATAGATTTTAGGGTACAAAGCTATTTGTAATGACACATTTACAAAGTGCAGAGAAGCGTTAGCATTCATTCACAGTAAGTTCACCATGTTGCTCACCTCAACACATTTTATTATGATAGAGCAAATGTGGGCTAATTATAATTCCTCATGTTCTGTTTTTTGTCTAGATTTGTACCAACATATCTTCCAATGAGGCAGTTGAAGACACCACCTCTAGTGGATCTGTTGCATCCATTTGGTGTACTAGTTAGAAGTATTACCCTCTTATATATAAGTTATAGACTTTTGCTCTTTTATGTTAGCTATATCAACACAATGATCATATTCTCAGTTTGTCTCTGATGAATAGCCATGTTCGGTGACTGCGACTTTGTCCTTTTGGTGCACTTTGCATATTCTACACATGCCGTCACTTTACCACTTGTTACAAATCATTAACATTCAAAAAGGAAAGTCATAGTCTCAGCATTAGCACATGTAGACATGTTTTGTTGTGGTGAAAATCATGGAGCAGAGAATTCGGCACAAAGTCCTTGTGTTGTGACGCATGTGTGTGTGACGCAAGTGGCTGTGCGGGTTTGTGTGGCTTTTTGTTGCTGAGCTTAGTGGTGCTAGTTAAGTTCTCTGACATTACAGGATCATTGAATCACTCTCACCTCTTCACCTCCATCTGTGTCTGACAGACAGACCCTCTGCCTGTATGAGACAGGACCTAAACATGCAAGGAGGCAAAGTAGTGTTTGACAACCCTGAGAGCATGGAAGGTCCCTTTACTGAACTAATAAGCTGGCTAAGCTGTAAGCCGTGTGATGACCAACACTCTCCCACCACCTCTGCCACCTTCAATGTGTTAGCGACGCTGCTCCTGGATCCCTCTTAGCCTCTGGGCCAGTCAGTCAGTCGCCCTGTCAGTCCAATCTGCCCAGCCCATCAGTTCTGTTTGAGAGGCTCTTTAATGCAGTTGATTAACATGTTAAAGGTCATGCCGTCGTGCTTTTCAACATGGTGTAAGGGGTATAAGGAGGGAGGGTTTAGGGCACGGGTAGTGCGACAGTGTGATAAGAAGCAGACTGCGCTAAATCTGAGAAATGGCTCTAATGATGTGTCTGTAGTACCACTCAGTTATTTATTTTAATATAATGATGTCTACATACTTAATCACTTCATCTAGGTATTGTAAGGCACCAATACATGTTTTATAAAATGATTTCACATTTTTAATTGTAACCTTTCTTAATACGTGTCAAACTAAACTGTTATTAACAAGTAAATTAAGTTTGTTTTAAGAAAAAGGTGAACATTTAATTTTCAATAATAGATTGTCTGACACATCAGCTCTCAGCCATCAAAATTAAAGTATAATAAATAACATCATAACTCCAAATGATTAGTTCACATTGTTTAAAAAAACCTTAAAAATACATATTTTAAAACAGGGAACACTTATGCAAGTTTATACATACAGTAAATATTTCCATATACAAAAACATATGAGATAGGTGTGACACGGCCCAGTTCTGTGACGTCCACTCCTCTAGCCTTGTAACCCTTCAGCCTCTGATGCTCTGTCATTCTAGCCCCCTGCGGTGAAAGCTTACACTGCTGTTCACACCTCTCTTATCAGCCGGCAGTCCTTCTCCCCTATCAGAAACCTTCACAGGAGCTTCCTCTGCAGCCTGCCTTGGCCACAGAGCCTGGAGCCATAGGTACAGATAGAGGTGATTTGGCAATGGGCTTATCTGTACATTTACAGTCAAATATGAATGGTCAGCGGGATCGGTTCCAGCTGCCTAAACCCAGTGTAATCTAGTGTAATCCAGGCTGATCTGAGGAAAGAGGCCTTATCATGACATCCAACAGATCCACTCCACTGGTGCCTCCACAGTAGGTGGTAGGGTGAGCGTGTGGACACAGAGCCGCCTGACTGAGAGCTACCGGGGTATCAGGGATGAAGAGGGGCATATCAGAGACAGTGCTGAACCCCCCGCCCCTCTCCTAGGTGTGAACATGGGGTCATCCATGCCAGAGGAGGGAAAGAACAGCACAGAGCAGCAGGGTGCTGGAGACGGTTGTCCCACAGAGCAGACGATGGTTTAAATGCTCCCAGTCCATTGGCTGCTCCACACTCTGGATAATGGCCCACAGCTTCACACTGACTCACTTTTAGTACTGAATATATATCTAAAGTTCTTTTGGTGAGTGTAAATAAATAATAGAATATTTGCAAACCCTTTTTATGTCCAACACAAACACAATGTTCAACCTCTGTATGTTCTGTTGTGTCTAGATTGTCAGAAACTAAATTGTGTGTTGAACAAAATGTGGACCTTTATGATTAAATACTATGTGATAGTATTCCATTTAGGCTACTGGATAAATAAGTGATCCTGGCTTTAGATAGGTCCACAGAATAAATCATTATAAATCCATTATAATCCTTCTATACAGTAAGTGGACATGCTCTCCACTAAATGAGATTACATAGACAGACACTGAACATTTTGTCTTGAAAACAGAGGCTTAATAAACACCATTTGGAACTTGAAAGGCGTGCAGCATCATGGCTGTTTGTGGTCGCCGCTTTAATGCAAAAGAGTAATTACTAGCAGCTTTTGAAGTAAGCACACAGAAAACCCACTAACTTTATGAGGGTTCAGGGAAGACACAGAGGATTAAACGTTTGCAGTACTGATTTGATAGTTTTTCTTTGTTGTTAATCTAAAAAAATGGAAATGATTAATTGTTCTAAATACAGTTGTTGTTGTTGTTGTTGCAGTTGTTCACTTTTTGTTTTTCCAAAGGCTTTATCAGATAAATACAACCCTTGTGTGTTTTATGATTGTCCCTACATGAAATGTTTCTAGCCCACGCTTTGTCAGAAAGAGACAGCAGGGTGAATGTGTTTCAGTTTGTTAGCAAGTACTACAGTAGTATAGGCTTTATATGAGTGTGACTCTGCTTTACCGCTGGCTGCCATTTACACAGGCAAGCAGACAGAACAAGTTCACGAGGCAGAGAGGAATGTAAAGCATTGGGAAGTTCAATTTGGAATTCAACTTTAGGAATTAAGGCACACAAACAGGCCGAGGCTTAGACATCTGTGCTGGCAGAATATCACACGCATAGACACTCCAATTGGACAGTGTTTATGGCAGAGATGGAACAACCCAAGGCAGAATGCTTGAAAGAGTGTAACAAGGATATCTATGATTCCCATTTACTATCTTTACATTAGCGTTTCCCAGAGATCTCTTATTTGTTTCCTTATGCATACAGCTAGCCAATTGAGGCTTATTGTGGTGCTAGCTACTACATACATTAGATTAGGAGGTAACAAACCGACTCAAGGTATATTATGGGCCACATAATTGTCTGTTGTGGTTGCTTATCAGTGGGACTGTCCAGGAGGTCACACACACTTGTGCTAGTAAAGGTCCTTACACACCAAACTGACACCAAAGAACACGTCCCGACGGAACGTCGCCTCACGTCGCCTCACGTCGCCTCACGTCGCCTCACGTCGCCTCACGTCGCCTCACGTCGCCTCACGTCGCCTCACGTCGCCTCACGTCGCCTCACGTCGCCTCACGTCGCACGCCGCCTCACGCCGCCTCACGTCGCCTCACGTCGCCTCACGTCGCCTCACGTCGCCTGCCTCTTGGCCATGTTTCGCACTGGAACACACCGCAAAGACTTCAGCCAACGGCCAAGTTGCACGTACGAACTGCACATGCGGCAATAACACTCGGTAGTGTGTATTCGTCACTCAAAAGAGGCAACAACCGGAAGACAGACTGCGTGATACACCGAGAGAAGAAGAACAGACTGCATGATATAAACAAACAACAGATAGCGTGTGCGTTCCATTTTCACTCTACAGCGAGAAGCTCATGGGGCTTTCCCGAACCTGCGTCGAGAGCTGGAGTTAAATGAAACCTCAGATTTGCCTTCTTAATAGTTTGTTTGGGTCCCTCACTTCCGTTTCGCTTCTCATGCACTGATTCGCGAGCTGAACAGCCAATCAGAGTGATTTCTTTGGCCGACTGCCTCATGATTCAACATGTCGAATCGGCGGCGGAAGGTGTCGGCAAGACCGAAAAGACACGACAGTGTGGGTCACACCAAGACACACCAATCTGAGTAGGGCGACACAACGCTCATCGACGGCTCGACATCTATCGACGGCCAAAATCGGCTTGGTGTGTAAGGGACTTAAGAACAACAGGACACACTCTCCTTCTGCAGTGCATTCATGAGCAAGCAGCTTGCTGCAGCCAAACATCTCCAGGCTGTTTAAGGGAAGGGTCACTACAGAGACACAAGGGCGCCCCCTCTGGGACCTGTTCTTCCACTGGGACAGCTCTCTGGGAGGCCAATCGTTCTTGTTTGTGTATACACACATCTGTGTTTCTGTGGGCGGCCATTCAAAGGACGATGCTGACAGACAGACTTCTATATTTTTAGTACACTCAAAAAATCTAAAATAAGCTTTCATTGTTCGGTTTAGGGTGCTAGGATATATTGAAAAAGTTCAGAGCACTGTTATTTATTTTCATTCAACATGTAGGCTCTGTTTATCATGTAGGTGTATCCTAGAGGTTTTAGCTCATAGGTGAGAGTTGGGTGGTCTTTAAATTGAATTTTTAAGCAGCTTGGTTTTGTTTGACACTTAGTGGCCTGAATCTTTAGTGTTATTTCCTGCTCTCACTAAAGTTGTTTATATGCCATGACCACCCTCAATTATTTCAGACATCCCTCATTCTACTTTGTGCTTTGTCATCATTCCTCTTTCTCTTATTCCCTTATGTGACACTTCTCTCCTTCTCTCTGTTCACCCAAACCCCCCTCTCCTTACCTCCATGCATATATCCCCTGCTCCATTCTCACTCTTGTTGCAGTTCTTAAGAGGAAGCCTCTCTGACCTTTTCCAGGTTATTGTTACATCACTGCCCCCTTGTGGCTTGTGGATGGGAGGCGTGTGGCGTAGTGGGTTGTCTGTAGGTGTTGGGATCAGGGGGTCACAGGTTCAAACCCCATTGCAGTCAGCATGTCGTTGTGTCCCTGAGACACTTCACCCCAAATTGCTCCTGTGGGGATTGCCCACAGTGTTGAGTATGTAAGTCGCTTTGGATAAAAGCGTCTAACAACTAACATGTATATGTGTATATATACATTATCTGTGTTATCAAGTGCCATGATCATGCAAATAACCACAGGCACTTTCCAACGGAGCGCACAGTGTGTGTGTGTGTGTGTGTGTGTGTGTGTGTGTGTGTGTGTGTGTGTGTGTGTGTGTGTGTGTGTGTGTGTGTGTGTGTGTGTGTGTGTGTGTGCGTGTGTGTGTGTGCGCGTGCGTGTGTGCGTGCGTGTGTGTGTGTGCGTGCGTGTGTGCGTGTGTGTGGCAGTTGGAATGTGGCCTTTCAGAGGTCCTCTCCTTTACAAATAAATATTTGGTGATGACAATATTGGAGATATGTTAAATACCATGAGGGTAATTTTCTAGTTAAATAAACGTTAGCTCTGGTGAAGGGGGCACAGATGTATCTGTGTTCCTGAAATGCTGGATAGAAAGAGGGAACGATAGAGAGAGGAGATTGCTTCATAGAGAGGAATAACTTGTTTATTAAGGTGTGTTTTTGTATTCCTTGTATGAACACTGATTTTTTCTACTGTTTTTTGGTCGGCCATTGAAAAAGTGCTTTTGCCAATTACATATTTGTTTGTGGTCGTGCCAAACTTAAATGAAATTCATTTAATTGTGAAAGATTGACGCAGTGTGGTGAGGACTGAAAAGAGAAAAAGGCAAAACTGCAATTTTCTTCATTGGTCTGTCTCTGATTTGTGATCTTTAATTTGTTCTATGTGTGGGTAATTCTTAAGTTAAAAAAAAATATGAAAATGTTGTCACAGTGAAATGTTCCTGATTTCCTTCCATGGCTTAGTACCCTCTTACCACCCATTGTGTTTCTGCAAAGTGCTACGGGAACAACTCCCCTACATCCTGCCAACATTTAGCTACACTTGGGTAACAATACAGATACTTAATAATAATAATACAAATAATAATAATAATACACGCTATTTATATAGCACTTTTCCTGGTTTACAAGCAAGTTAAGAAATATAACAACAAAAGTAAAAAAAAAGAAAGTGCTGAGCTAGCTGGAATAGGGGTAAAGGGTTAGATACGGTAGACTTTAACAAAGCTTGAGAGAAATGTACATTTGATAAAACAAAACACATTACCAAAACACTTTTACAAAGGAAAAAACTATTTAACATTAACAAAAACAAATTAACAAGATGCAAAACACTTTTACAAAGCTAGAGAAAAATTGACATTTTATAAAACAAATTTACATTTCATAAAACAAAATTACATTAGCAAAACACTTTTAACTTTTAATTAACAATACAAAATTAACAATATGCGAAACACTTTTACGAGAACTGAGACACATTTACAAGTCCCGGTTACACGGTTTTGCTCATCTTGTGGACAATTTATAGTTATTTTTTGAAAGGCAAAACCGTGTAAATTGTTAATTTGTTTTTGTTAATGTTAAATTGTTTTTCCCTAGGTAAAAGTGTTTTTCTAATGTCATTTTATTTTATGAAATGTAAATTTGTCTCAAGCTTTGTTAAGGTGTTTCACACTTTGTAATATTCGCTTGCCCTTCCACCGTAGTTAGAGGATTAGGAGTTTAAGGCAAGAGTGAAGAGGTGAGTTTTGAGGGCTTTTTGAATGATGTGAGAGAATGTCATTTCACCTAATGATAAATATTAGTAAATACTGAAAAGTATGCAGGCGAGAAGGAAAACAAGCAGGGCTTTGGGGTTCAGTTCTCTCAATGTTCACTGGGATTTACACTCCTCAAATACATTTCTTAGATATTAGATGCATAAGTTTAAGCTGTGATTTTTTGAAATGTTGCTTTTTTTTCTATATATGTGTTCCTTGTGAACAATGGCTAATTATTTGCATAACACTATTTAATGAAATTGATATTGCTAATAAGAGATGAAAGATTGTTTTCTTTCTCAGGAAATCTTGAGAGAGTCCTTCTCTTTCAGTAGATAAAGTCTTGCTTTGGTCGTGGGCTGATTTTTTTCAAATGATTTTAATAACATTTCTTAACAAAAACATTCAAATGATCACAAATTGAGATCACACCACAGAGTTCCAAATGGATGACTTGAAATTGCAGTATTATTGTTTATATACTCTGAACTAGACATGACATTAAATAACTTTAGGAGTCTAACTATTTCTGATTAGTGTCCTTTTAATTTAAACATCAATATGTTCTAGTGTCAGGTAAATTATTTTTGTCTTTACTCCCTACCACAATCTATGTCCCTCTCTAAGAAATTAGATATTAGAATTCAACTTTATTTAATGAAATAACGCCATTTCAGCATGCCCTCAGACTGCCATCCTATTGCCCAAACAACCATACTGTATGTGACTGTGCTCATACCAATTACAAACCAGTATCACATCAGCCACACCAGAGAGAGAAGTTGTTGAGGTTACCTTTATACATAACAGCGGGGGTCAGAAGAAGACTGACTGATCAAACTACAGCACACTTTAATGCTACATTACAACATACAATACATGGTGTAATGTGTAGGATGTACCCAAACCACAGCAGATTCTTCTGAGGCATCACAGGCTCCAAAGACCTTTCCTGGGAGCTCCTTTGTGGTTGACAGGAATAGATGTAATCAGACATAGTAAAGTATTTTTTAGCAGGTCGTGGAGGGGTGAGCCAGCAGCTCCACAGATTATGTCCACACTCCCTTAACTTTATGGTGGGTTGGGATGAGAGGAAACCTGAGAGGGCCAGAGAGAGGTCAGGACCAGGGGACAACCTCGGTATCCATGAATGCTTAATGTGAGAAGGCCAGAAGTTGACAGTAGCTCTGAAGAGGTGACTGAAGCTTACAGTGTTAAATATATAAGGGTTCATTTAGAATGTGAATGACCAACAGGATCTTTACTCAAAGCAATGCTGAATATACCAGGTCAGGGTCCAGATGTTTTAGGTGTCATGTTCTGGACAAAGGGACACGCACTGTTTGTATTCATATGTGGAACTTTCACACACATACAGTAAAGGTCCACCCTAAGGCCTGTCAGAGCCAGAGCTTGGATTACAAATGGGTGTTTGCAGCTGTAATGTACTGTAATAAAGCAATTTTTAAATGTTTAGCTCATTTTCCCCAAAAGCACATTAAGTAATTTGTTTTGTAATGCAGACTTATCCTCATTATGTCCACTGGTTATGACTCAACAGCGATGGAGTAAAACATTGCGTTTTTTTGCTTCACAATGAGTGAGCACCTCTCGTGCCCTCTCCAGATGTTCTGTGCCCCAATACAGCAATTGTACTTAACATCTTTGAAAGTGTGAGTAGCGACGTATTCTTTAGCTGTGGCCCTGTAAGTGAGATTCTTATTTCATGACTTATCTGAAGGGCCAAGAAAATCAACCCACATGAGTGTACAGGTCCTCCAGACGTCAGGCCCATTATCCACAGCATTGAATGCCCTTTTGTATTCAACTACAATCTAATGTGTCTGTGTGTGTTTGCATGTGTATTTGTGTAGTTGTTGACTTTGCTCCTGCACAAGATTCATGAAGTGGATGTTTGCAGGGCATGCCAAGCTTGTTTCTGTCTGGCCCTTAGCAGCAGTAGCAGGAAAACCATATGCAATTAAAAATGACTAATGGTAAACATGTTTTGTTTAGCTGAAGCATGTAACAAACTAGCTAGAATGCAACTGTCCCAGGCAGAGACAGTTATTACCTGCTGTTAGGAAAAAAACTGAGCTAAGTCAATATTCATAATGGAGCTGGTTTTATTATCCCGTGTTTTTGGAACATCGAAAGCGTATCATTAAACTGTAAGAGAACAGTCACTGTGGGAATGGAGGCTAGTGGCCATTGACTGCAGAGGTGATATTGGCTTGAAAGGTCACCAAAGCGGATGCACATTTTGTTTGCCAGCAGTGTGTGTGTGTGTGTGTGTGTGTGTGTGTGTGTGTGTGTGTGTGTGTGTGTGTGTGTGTGTGTGTGTGTGTGTGGTGTGTGTGTGTGTGTGTGTGTGTGTGTGTGTGTGTGTGTGTGTGTGTGTGTGTGTGTGTGTGTGTGTGTGTGTGTGTGTGTGTGTGTGTGTGTGTGTGTGTGTGTGTGTGTGTGTGTGTGTGTGTGTGTGTGTGTGTGTGCAGACAGAACCCAGCACTTCCATCCCCTTCGTCCATCTGTCGGTGTTTAGTCAGGATGCAAGAAAAGGGCATTGTGGAGAGTTCGTGTAAACGAACAAAAGTTATAGTCACGTTACGATTTACTCACCAAAATGCATTATGTTCATCCTTGAGTTCCTGAGTGCATTTTGACCCTTATCAAACATTTACAGGTCTTCTTCCCTACCTTGCTGAATGGCTTACCACCTCTTTATCAATGCAATAGTGTGTACGCATCAAATAGATTGCATTGCCCACTCATCAAGAAAACGGCTCCATAGCACTAGGTCTTAAACTCCTCAGGGAACATTAAGCCATGTACGTGACTACATGTGTGTGTGACATCATGCAGGTCACGTTCGTGTCTGAGATGCTTTGCTGCAGCAGAATTATATTGCAACACAATCTACTGTCTGATCCAACATTGTTTCAGGGTCCTGACCTCACAGCAACCAAACATTTCAGCCTGTTGTCTGTTCTTTATTACTCAGCTCCTCTGGATTTCAAAGAGAGATGACTGGCTGCACCCAACCCAGGGTCTGGGCTCCAAAAAGCATATCATCACCGATATTATATTAGCCCAATGACTTACAGGGAAAGTAAGACGATCTCAAAACTTAGGTCATCATTTCTCCCAGCTTCCGGAGAGGCTTGGTTAATTAAGTTGCCAATGGTCACTGAACAGTCTCCCAAAATTAAACAAGTGTTACATACTTTTAATCTGAAACATCTGAACCTAAAGAAATAAATGCAAATCTAAAGAGGTAATTCTCTGTATGGCTGGTCTTATTCCAAACATTCTATTTGGTATAAAGACATTTAGAATATGATCAAGCTTGGCCAGAGGTAGGATGCACCCTGGAAATGTCACCTGTGTGTCACACAGGTTCACTGGTTCTGACCTTTATACAACAGTTGCCAGAGGTATAGGACCTAAAGGGCATTCTGTAATGGCTCTAATACCAAGAACATGTCATTTAAATCAGATGAGACGGATGGCTAAGTCATTGAATGGTTTGCTGTAGCTGTTTCTGTGTCTCTCTCTGAGTGCACTGAGGATTTATAGGATAAAGCTTTTTGTAGATTGGGTTCCACAAAAGGAAGACACCAAGGGATCAGTTTGTGGTCAGCTTGTATGAAGCACAATACCCTCTTTTCTCACTTGGCGAAGGGAGGACTCATAGACTCATACCATAGAGGTTGATAATCATGTTCCACCAATGGAACTCTTTGATGTAGGCTGTTGTTGTTTCTGTTGCGGCTCTCTGCCCGGACGCATCCCCCTCAAGCAGCTGTGCACTGGGTTGCCAGCTTTGAATGCACAGAGGATGAGACATTAAAAAAGGTTTATACACACACACACACATGACTGGAAAAACAAACCTGTCCATAGGCAAAAACAACTTCTTAAATGCTACATCTCTGTCCATGTGTTTAAACATATACATTGGGACTTGGGGTTCAGGGGGCATTACTGATATGCCCTTGAGCCACAGTTCATGCAGATATACTCAGATCTAAAGTCTTTGAGCTACATTGTATTGCAAAAACATATTGTACCAATGTTCACACATATTTAGTATATTTTAATTGATTTAAAAACGTAATAGTTCATCTGGCAGTATACATGATTCATAATCATATTTATAAAATCTACCAATACTTATTTTCTACTGGTACATTTGTAAACCTACCTACCTAGCTTCCCTAATTTCTCATTGGACTCAAACACATTGGTGCAGCAGTGTGAGGTGCAGGTGTTTCCCAGCTCACTGAGCAGTGTTATTGTAACGGCGGCTCCCTGCACAGCTCAGATAGGAAGTGTGGACATAGCAGCAGAGATGAAAGGATGTTGGAGAGAGATGCTATAAACTTGAGGGGTATGGCAGTCGTTAAAAGGGAAACATGATTCTGTCTTACTTCACGTTATATCCTTCAGCCATACACGTCTTTGGCCTCAAGGGGAAATAGTACCCAGGGCGTAGCAGAAGCACAGATGGATGGCCCAGTATCAGAATGCCAGCTCCTCACAACCCCCTTACAATTTATTAGTGCTTTAGCAGCTCAGATGAAGACAAATAAGGGTCGCCGATTTTGACCCTTCCGTTTGAGTAATGAGGGCAAATTGCTCTTTAAACTTGTACTTTAGTTAGAGTACTCTCATACTCTTTTCTGTCATTTTAACTTATCCCCCCACACACAACACACACACACACACACACACACACACACACACACACACACACACACACACACACACACACACACACACACACACTTGAATACTTTATTTGGTTCCACAGATTATATTACATAAGACAGGGAATCAAATATATTGGGGCCAAGCAGCACAGAACACTTAGGGGAACACATAGCACCTCCTTCTCCACACGGCTAAGCAGCACAGAACACTTAGGGGAACACATAGCACCTCCTTCTCCACACGGCTAAGCTGCCAATAGCAGCTGAAACAGAGCAATATTTGGCCATTTGTTTGGCTTTTCTCTTTGACATTCCAGAAATTCTCAGACCAATCATGGTGCATTTATATACATGGCCAAGACTTCCGAATATAAGTATGCTGTATCTACACTTGTACCCAAAGCTGGTTATCACATCGAGCAGTGGTTGGTATTTGATATACTTGTCCTGGAAAGCCTGGTCCATGTACAGGTCAAAGGCACAGCCTACTTCTAATATTAGCACCTCCCTGTGGTTGGTGTCAACAAAAACAACATCAGGTGTATTTGGGATGTTAGCAAAGACATCATTGGTAAAACCAAACCATTCTGGTAGCACTCTAGCATGCTTGTACATTGCTGGGCTAGATGGTAAGATGTTTTGTACCGCATCAGACGCAATGTCCACAGTACGGTCATGACGGCTATGTACAGGCGTTTGTATGCATTACATCCATTTGTTATGTGTGCAATGGATTCTAGGTGTTGTTGTGAATCCTGATGGTTTAAACAGAATGGAGTGTGAATGCGAGGGTACCAGGTGGACAGGTTGTACTCAGTGGGTAATACCTGCAGTCTTGCTTTGATGGTAAATGTCAGAACATCCTCACCAACAGCGGCGTTCTTAAACACTGAGTGTGAGACTGAGTGGTCAGCAAACCCCAAACAGGCTTTCCCTGTAGTCTGAGTCCACACCAGTGCTGCCTGATCTCAGACTGCTTCGTGCTGAGCAGAACCCTCTTTGCAGAGTCTCTGTGGAGTTCCACAGTCTCTTCCTGAGGTGTTGTGATGTCGGCCTTCACAACCACACTGGGGTCAGTGATCAGTTCATCAGAGACGGGGACTTCAGTCTGTGTGTTGAGTCTTGTCCATTTCAGCTGGACTCCAGTCCGATTGCAGAGGTCATTGAGATCTGGCCAGTCAGACCCCGAAGCCCCTGGCCTGAGAGTCCAGTTTCCCAGAGTCTTTCCTCCTGAAGCCGAGGAAGTTGTTCTGGTCTGCGCTGGCCAGGGGGATCTTCCTTCTGTGTAGATCCAGCAGGAGAGAGGCCCTGGCCATTTCTCTTACGGTGACATCATCATTGTTAAGCATGTGGATCAGGTGGGCTAGCCTGGTGGCTATGTAGGTCCACTCGACATTGGGGACTCCCAGCCCCTCCTCTCCACATGGGAGAAAGATGATGCCCCGTGTGGAGTGTGTGTTGAGGCCCACCCACTTTCTGACCAGCTGGACAGTTTTGTTTGTCATTTCTCTCAGTGCCTTGAGAGGGATGTGTACATTGGCAAAGAGATGTTGAATTTTAGCCAAAGCCACCTCTCTCACAGCCTGGAACCTCATGAGGACGGGGAGGGGGGACAAGTCAATCAGGTGGAGACGATGGAGAAACTCTGTAGCGAGCTCCTCGACCTGCTCCCCCCACTCGCCAGCGATGTTAAACCTGTGGCCAAGGTATGGGTAGGTCTCATTACGGGAATACACCTTAATGGGTTGGCCCATTACAAGAAAGGAGGGGGGCTTGTCGTTCTTGGCCTTATACCAGCGGTTGCCTCCACTGCGGCGCTCATGGAGTACGGCACACTTAGCTTGCTTCACCTCCAGCCCTGACCATTGGAGGAACTCATCAGTGCGCGCCAGCATGTTAATGATGACATCCTCTTGTCGTGATGACACCTGCACGTCGTCAGCGTATCCCTGAACAGGATTTGGGGATTTGACATGCAGCGGAGCGCACTGGTAAATCCACTTCATCCATTGATTGAGTGCTAGGATGAAGTTCACGGCACTCCAGGGACAGACAGTTTTTATTCCCACCTTCAGTGCAATCGGCTCTGTGAGCTGCTGCCCACAGATAACCTGGAGAAATGAACCTTGGTACACATTGGATACAATATTCACAAAAGGCTGAGGCAGGTGTATTTCCTCTAATGCTTGTAGCATCACCTCATGGGAGAGTGCACCAAACGCGTCTCTAAAGTCCAAAATCACTGTGTAGAATTTAGATGATCCATGTTTGAAATCATCTATTCCGGTTTTTAAGCAAAACACATGTTCGTTCATTCCCTGTCTGTTGATATATGCTTTCTGATGGGGGGAGAGAATCCCTGTGTCCACCAGCCAGGGTAAGATGCGGGTGAGTAGGCACTTCATAAAGACTTTGTATACAGTGGGCAATAGTGAAATGTCACGCCAAGTGGAAGGATCATCTGGGACATTTTCCTTTTTTGGTATCCTGTGAATGAGGGCCCCTTTCCATGAAGCAGGCACCTTCTCATTGATCAGGCAGGCATTGAAGATGTGTGTGAGTGTCTGTGTTGACGTGGGCCTGGTAGCTCTCAGCGTCTCATAGATGACCCCATCAGATCCACTAGCCTTGCTATTAGGAAGAGAGGCCAGAACTGCATCCACCTCCTCTGTTGTAAAATCCTGGGTATCTGGGAAATAGCCTGGCTCTATTCTGTCAATGAAATTGTACCAAGGGGGCGTGGCCAGGGGAGTAGCCCTCGGCACAGTTTGACATTTGGCTTTATAGTAGTCATACACATTGGCTGTATCACTAACAGTGGGCAGGGTTTCCGGAAAACAGCTGTTATTTAAAATGATATC
>NW_022990310.1:0-50000 GCF_902827175.1 Gymnodraco acuticeps
GATTGCCTTTGATTTGCGGTGTTGCCAGAGATATGCCAGCTCTGCAACACACACACACACACACACACACACACACACACACACACACACACACACACACACACACACACAACACACACACACACGATGCGTTGGATGGTGACCTATGTGTTGTTTCACAGGGAAATACACCTATGACACTTTGCTGGTCAGGCCTGTAATGACAGCTCCAGTCGATGTGTGTCTTCTCTCTGGAGGTCTGCTATACCAATCACCGTTTAATCATCAAAAGGTCGAGGTTCATCTTGTCTGAGGCAGCACACACTGCGTTTAAATTGACCTGTTTACTGCGGCATCAGCTCAACAGGTCTCCGACCACAGAGAGAAGTCCTTGGCCTGCAAAGTCATATATCACTAATGCTTTCAGATACGGTGGTCGTTGTTGACTAATTACATTCTCTTGTCACATTCTCCAAATCTGTTTTAAATGACCACTTGTGGTGCGCATACGCCATGATAAGACCTCACAATTGCACTTAAGTTGTTTGGTTAAAATACAATAAAAAGCTCGATATTCACAGACAGAAGGTATTTATTAAAAACAAATATCACAACATAACATTTTTTTTATCATTTAAATTGATATATTAGTATTGTGTGCCTCTACTGTGACATGTTTACATACTTTAATGTTCAAAAAACTCTATTTTTATCATACTGCCTGTGCTGCAGCACCTCTTTTCACCCTCTGTCTGAAACCAGAGCCCAGTCTGCTCTGATTGGTCAGCTGGCCGGCTCTGTTGTAATTGGTCAACCACTTAGAGATATCCGGCCTCTTAGCCTATCACATACAATGTGTTGGAGTGCTCCAATGGAATCACAAGTGTTACAAAGTGATGTCACTGTGTTATGGATGTTCAAAGGAGTCCAATGGAAGCGTTTCAGGTGGGGTGGGGGGGGGGAGTTTGTGGGAGATTTGAGCCTTTGCAGACCATTTACATGCACTAAAACCATTATAACACTCCTCAGGCAAGGGAAAACCACGACAAGCATAATAGGGCCTCTTCAAATTGAAAAAAAACTATAATCTTCAATGGGAAGTGTTACTTGTTACATTCGGTTTGGTACGCATGTGTTGATGGATAGTTTGCTAACCTCTGTCTTACCCGGTTTCTTTAATTTTCTTCCTGAGAGAAAAAAAAGTATAACATGTACACAACATGTATATGTGTGTGCGTGTCAGTATGTAAGGGCAAAGCAGACTTCAGGCTGGTCTCTCTTCACAGCTGATGTCAGATACTCTCCCCTCTTTCATTTCACCTCTGTTATGGTTTTCCTCTCCTGACATTTCAGGCTAATCCGGTTCGGCACACTGATCATCGCTGCCCTACAGAAACCTCACCACTCAGCAAGGACAACCTTTCAGTAAAGCTGCATTACCAATTACTTTGGTTTATTTAAAGTTCTTTCTTTGGATGACTCAAAACTCCATTCTACTTTTAGGTGTTTGACTGTCTCTTAGTCGGGGTATTTTTCTCACTTTGGCTAAGCCCAGACAGCAGGGCACCGTTGTCACAGCGTCAGTGAGTGGGCACGTTTTGCACCTGTCCCAAACCAATAAACAGCCCTCACAACATGTGCTGTAAACGGCTCAGCAGGAGGTATCCACAATCATGCATTTTTATGTCAACAACTAGAAAAATGCCCCCCAGGGGGCTTTCTTTTATTTCATATCCCCATAGACCAACACTGTTTAATGTATTCCAATTAACTACCTGAGAGTTTCTTAACTACAGAACGGTCCCATGTGTAACATTATTGTTGTTGACTTAATTAAATTGTCTCTGATTCAACGCCTGAAAGACATTGTTGTTCAGGGTCTTTCAAAGCCGTGACAAATGTCCAAAATATTTTAAAGGAACATTTTCTGCTCTGCCTTTTTTCTATGTATGTGTGTGGATTCATAAATGTGTCTTAAATGTACTTATGTTCGACTCATCTATTCCTTTCGGTCCCCTCCCTATATGTTTTTTAGCTGCAGAGCGTCATCACACTACCTACTTGTTTCTAGACAGGTCATACTGTAGTTTGCATGCAGTCCTTGTCTGGTCAAATCAAAATATATAGGTCCTTTTACAAATTCGAACCACAAATGTTTTTCTTATGGGGAAAGGCTGTCCTCGTAAGAAAAACATTTGTCTAAAAAAACAAACATTATTGGTATGTTTTGACTAGCTTGACAGTGATGCTTAAATTGAATCAATTTGGTGTTCTTATTACCATCTGCATATTTTGGGCATGGGAATCAATCGCAGAGCTGTCAACATTTGTCCTTAAGAGGTTGGTTACCTAAAGGTACTATTAGCTAAATCATCTTGACCACAGCTTCCTTCCAGCTTTAGACCTTATTAATCACCACCATTTGATTAAGTTGATTATGAAATTGGAGTCTGTGATATTACTCGAGGCGCAGCCAAAAATTCCTCAGTCACAGCCCATAGATATCATCATTAACTGGTGTACTGCAAGTTGTTGATGCCATTTTAGCCTGCGCACCGCTTCTGTAACGAGTTCATATCCTCATTATTGAATGTGTAGTAAAGCCTCGAACACTTGAAATGACAAACTGTGCCAGGAGAAGAGAGGTGTAGAGATGGTTAATGTTGGATGAACATGTCAAACATGTCACGCTCGAAAACCATCTAGTCTGACACTGTCTGGACTGAGAGAGAGAGGAAGGGAGAGGAAGAGTGTGTGAGACATATTTGCTGAATGACTCATCGTTGCATTTCTAGATGTCCCTCTTGGCGAGATTACTCAACTCCAGCCTGCTCCGGCCAACCTGTGTACATTTGAGTGAATGTGTGCGTGTGAGCAAATATGTCTCCATGCAAATATGAAATGTCGTAAAGACAACTCTTCAGCAAGTCCAGAATCATTCATATGTTGAAGAGACCATAAAAAGGCCAAATAAGAAAAATAAACGGAATAACCGTATTTATAGAACAAATTCTTTAAAAAATCTAGAATAGATGCTTGTTTATTCCAGGTGTAAACAGGATAAGTGTACAGTATAGTATGCATGTCAAACTGGTCTGCAGACATCCCTGTTACAGCCATTAAAACAACACATTTTATATAAAAGACTTTCCTCTAGAAAGTGGAAACTTTGAAACAGCAGTAATACAGAGAGACAGTGAATTGTCAAAGTATAGGGAAGCTGTGGTTTGCAGAGTGAAGTGTTGAAGCTACTTTCTATGGTTACATTTAATAGAGAGGGCACATGGCCTCAATTTTTGTTACTTGACAAAGTCATGCTGACTGTCCACAGTGATCGGCAAGGTTGCTTCGGTTGTTGAGGACGGCTTGAACTCAGAGTGCTTAGCAAATTGTCTTTTATTCATCACCATCCCGAAATTAGAGTATAATGGAAGTAGTTCCATTATTCTCTCATTTCGCTGTGCAACTGCAGCACCAACTGCTGATTCGAAAATACTGGATCAAGTCACCATGGCCGGGAAAAGTCATTTCAGATGTTCCCAGTGCTGATAGAAGAAATCTCCAATGGATCGGCTGGTCTGGTAATTGCTTGTGTTTTTTTTTGGTAGTTTTTGTCACCTTTTATTCATGATTTATTAAAGTTCTCTACTTTCGCTGATGTAACTGTCCCCTTTAGACTCTTCAGGTAACACGTGAAGTAGAAGTTGCCTACTTTTTAAGTTTGAGTAAGAAGTGCATTAGTGGCTTTCTCCCTCAGCTGCAGGTGTCCAAACAGATCACAGCGCTGAGGTTGAATCTGAACTGCAAGCTGCTCCTGGAGGACAATTTTTTCAACACTGCAGAAAAGTTTCCCTCTGGCTCGTTATGCATCATCGTGCACCATTGTGATGTCAAAATGTGTGTGCGCTTGTATGCACTCAGGTGTGAGCGAGTGTGTGTTATTTAGTGAGAGAAAAAGTACAGAATATTTTGGGCTCCTGGATAAAGTGCACGTACGTTTCCTTTTTTTTATTCCTTTTTCTGTTATTGTGTGTGTGCTACCTTTTGTTACTGCATGATGAATTGCTCTCTTTAGCAGAAGGTCGTTACCATATTTTACACTGCCACATCCAAATTACACTAAATTGTAAATGATCCCATTTGAAAACAGCACTGTCACCATTATCATAATGATGGTGCAGTGTAATACAATGAATCCCTCTTGCTCTGCTTGTAGACTGAGACAAATGTGTACCAACACCGTACCCGGAGGAAATCACCCTTAAACACCTAAAAAAAATATATTTCATTCATGTAATTATATGTATTATTACAAAAGTGTTTTTTTAAATAACACATTGACTTACTGATGTTTTCTTGCAAATAAAGCTGAAAAAACAAGACGTTTAAAATAAACATTTTTGTTTTAAGTAGTGTATAACATGTTTTTATTATTATGGCACAACAAGAAAGATGGACTAATAAGGATTTCGGTGTTGGAGTGGATTTCTAAATTATTTTGACATGGGTTGACTTCTTGAATTGTACCACTACACCCAAATAAAATGGTGAATCAACATATACTGTATAATGTATTTCTTATATGTCATCTGCACAGCTCCCTCCTGCTGCACTCCTACAGTGTTAGCAGGACTGTTTGATTGACAGGTGTGAGAATGGCTGTGCTCTAAGACGACACCCCGGGGTGCAGCTCCTCTGAATTATGAATGAACGGGATGAAGCTTTCACCTCTCTGAATGAACCTCACATCTGCAGAGGGCTCTGTCCTTTCCTCTTTCTATTGCACTTCAGTTGTATTGAAATATGCTTTATTCTCATGACAGAATGAAAGCCAGTTCAAGTAAAGTACAATATTATCCTTCAGTGAAAGCATAACAATTCATTAAATGAAATGAGAAATAGTATTTATATAGGTGATCTGCTGGAATATTATTAACAAAAGAATTAAGTGGATTAATAAACGGTTTATTTGAGGATTCACCGATTTCTTTTTTGCTGTGATCAGCCATTATCCACCATAATATCATAATGTTATAAGACTGTATATGAGTCTCCTGTTGGCACAATCAGGAGCGCAATGCTGATATTTTTTCATAAACATAAAGCAGAGATTGATTCTTCTTTTTCTAAATACCAGATACATGAAGTTGGCAACCTTGGCATATGATATAGGCGAACTTCTTTTATAAACTAATTGTATATACTGTACGTATCAACATTTTTTTCTATTCATCTACAGTAATTTGTTATTGATTTTTAACATCAAGGGAGGCTTTGAAAAATAGATTTTACAATTGTTTAGTTGCAGTGAACACCTGGCATAGTACACAAAAGCCTAAAGAAATCAAGGCATGTGTTGCATCTCCACCTGCTAGCTTTAATAAGCCTACATCTTGACAGACATTGCTATCCCAAAGTGTTCCCTTTCCCACTGCACCAGCCTGCCGCCTTTTGCAAATCTCTATACTATCAGACACATTTGTGGGATTTAAACTTATCTTTTAGTAATATTACCTAATACCCCCTATAGTTACAGGAGTGTGGGTTATTGTAGATTCTAGGGCCTTCATCAGGTCAATGACATGATCAGTCATTCAGTCTGTCGTTTTCAAATGTCTCCCAGTTCGATGAATTAAGGTCTAACTTCATTGAACAGCTGGTCATTAATTCAGTAGGCCACTAAATCTGAATCTCTGCTGCCTCTTTCTACAGCATTTTATTTTTCAACAATGATGACCTGTCCCTCTGCCCCCACTTGAATCCCTTCCAGTTCCCCTTCTCTGCTTTTCTGCCCAAACGTGTCTCTTGGTTTGAGCCTGAATCTGTTTCTCAGCGGGAGCTCAGAGCTGCCTCTTAGCCTGTGTCTTTTCACTAGCTTGTCCTTTTTTGTTTACTGGCCCAGTATGTATCTGTCCATCAAGCTTTGCTCTATGTGTCGCTTAAAGTTTGTTCCAGTATTATGACAGAGCCGACAAAGCCTGTTTTTCTGATTCTATTCCCTGCATCTCTCCATCCATCCTTTTTCTAGGCTTTAGCTCCGGTTTGTCTCCATTTATATGCAGCCCAGTCAGTATGTCCATCAGGTCTCCCTCAAAGCTCTGCCCCAGTCTGTTTCTATTATCATCCTGCACTCTTTGGTCTCTCCTACAAACATTGTCCCTCAGTGTCTAACCCCTTGTTCTCAGGTCAGCCTGTTCTCTTGTGATCCAGTTTCTCATCCAATAATCCTTAACATGTCTGTGAAATAAAAAGCAGCTTCTCCAGACCACAGGACCAACTCAAGAGCAGCTACCTTTCTACCCACACAACAAAGCTGTCACTACCAAAGTTACTGCACCTGTGCTTTTTACAACCTGAGGCAATGAAATATGTTATCCACCGGCTGGCATGAAGTTTATAGAAATCGTTGCGTGGTCAACCTTGCACATCCTCTCTCTCGGGTCAATCTGTTCCCTGAAATGTTCTATTTTTCTGCTGAGTGATGGCTTGACTGTGTCTGGCATCTTGATCAACTTGTGGGGGACATTGCAAGTGTTCAATTTGCCGACACATTGACAATGCAGCCAAACTTTGCTAGTTCTTTCCTTTCACAATAAAAACCCTACACATATTCACTGCATCACTGCTTACCAAGGATAAATTACTTATGGCGCATTTCCACTACACGGCCTCGCTCGAGCCTGGCTGACTTCGTTAGGACTGGCTCGCTCGTTAGGACTGGCTCACTTTATGGCGCGTCTCCATTACAGTTTAGGAACTGGGGTAGTATCTATAGTAACGCAGTGTAGGCGGAGCGATCAGCTTGTTGTTGTCCTTCACTACGCGATACTCACTCTTCATCTTTTTCAGTTTTTCCCTACACTGCAAGACAGTCCTCGAGTAACCGCTTCCGCACATCAGTGTAGAGACCTCCTGAAATACTTTCATATTGCGAGTTGTCCCGTCGAGCTCCCGCTGGATCTTGTCATCACTCATCTGCAATAAAGTGTAGGAACGTCGTAACTTCCTCGGCGGACCACGTGTGCTGTTCTTTGCCATTTTTGTTGATCCTCTGTTAACAAAAATGCTGTTTATAAAAATGCTTCAAGCTTCGCTATATATATATATTTATATGCGATGATTCTCTCTGACCAATCAGCAGTCGAGAGTGACGTCACAGCCTGGTTGTTCCTGGCCCTAGAACCCCGATTTTATGGGGCCAGAAAAACTGTGAATTAGGACCCGCTAGCCGGTACTAGGCCAAGTGGAAACGCAACCAAAAGCGGGCCGCTGACGTCACAGCCCTCTTAAACGGGGCTCCGCGCTGTAGCGCCATTAGAGTGCTTCAAGAAGCAACTGAACAAACTGCTGTATTATTTATCACAAAAATGTATGTCTGTATTTATAATGGATGTTCCACAAGCCGAAGTTAATCTGGCTTTTCAATTGTAAAACAGCAATGATGTAACCAACGGTGCAGAGAAAATGGTTTGAAGTGTTTTTTTTCATTTTTCCGATGAGCTCACTTTAAAGTCCTTTACATAGAGTTCCCTAGATAGTGAATGAGTGAATTATTTCACACATAGCCTCAGACTATTTCTCACGTTATTCCCAGTGTGTAGGATTTTCCAGAATCCTGTTCTGCCTCACCTGCCCTCCAGTTGCCCTCACTGAGTTTCCCTCCTTTATAGGTCACCTGACCTTGTTGGTTGCCTTACCAGCTGCTCCTCATGCACAATTAACCCCAGTGAATACACAGAGGTCATGTTTTGCCTATTGTTTATTTATTTATTGTAGTTGAGGCATTCCTGCCAGCATGTTTGTGGCGTATAATGTCAACCATCTAGATCTCCTGTAGTATTTCCCTTTGTTGCCTAGCTAACTACTTTTTCTGACTTATTACCAGTAGCGTGGCGTGGGAAAAAAATGCGGAGAAGCCAATAATACGTCCTTTCTTTTGGGTCGGGGGTGTGGTGGTCAATGTAATAACGTAACCAGATGAGTGATTACAGCACCCGGTATCATTTTTAGACACATTTGTATCATACAGATGCAGGACTTACACACGCCTGTTATCTAACCGACATGTCCGCACGCACTCTCCAGCCCAAACTCTAATAAGCATTCATTCACAAACTAAATCAGGAGACCTTTAACGTCTTACGTCCGATTCGCTCCTTTTCCCCTCGCTGTACACAGCTCCAGTTTGGGCATCGGCCTGTCATCAGATTGTATTTGTTGTTGCTGCTGTAGCGGAAGTTTAGTACAATTATTTTTGAGTAAATACTCCAAATCTCCACCCTCCATAATTGCACTTGCTTCAGTTGCTTGCTACTTTCTAACGGCGGTGAGAGTGGTACAGTGGCGCTATCTATCTTCTATCGATTAGATTTATGATTCAAAAATTATAAAAGTAGGGTAGACATGTGGATATTATCCGACTTAACAAAACGTGCATTTATCTAACAGGTTCGTTTTCCACTGACCTTATATCGAGCTATTTTCCAAAATCCTATGGAGAAATCTCGTTGCTTTTTTGTCGAGGGAAACCGAGAGCAGCTTACTTCCGGGTTTTAGGATGCGTCACTGCAACACTAAATTGATGCGATTTGATTGGATTGTGAGGCAAGGGAAGCCAGCCGCCTCTGGCTTCCCTTGGCATGGCCCTGACCAATCACAAGTTGGCAGGGGCATCACGTGAGCCTCATCTGATTGGTCAATCTCTCCTTCTTTTTTCACCAAGGGAAGCCAGATTCGGCTGGCCTCCTCTCGCAACAGAGAGTGCAATCTACTGTTTCACCATAACATCTAGAGGGGCGCTGTTTCACTCTTTGTAAAATACTCAATGAGAATGGGGGAGAGACGGGCGGCAGCAACACACAACAAAGAATTTACGAAACTAAACAAAGTGTTTTTATTTATTTATTAAAATTCTAACTACACTCCGAAAAAACAGGGGAAGCCTGGCTTCCCTTGGCCTCCAGGAGAAAACGCCACTGCTTATTACTGGTCTCAAGCCTTCCTGTTTCTAACTATTCGACCGTCAAGCAACATATTCTTTATAGGTATTTTTTAGTGTCTGAATTTGTTATTGGATCCACAGCCTAATATTTGTAACGACTGAGTTATCAGATGAGGATTTTTTCTGTGGCTTTCGCACATGCAAAACAATCAATCTATGCTGAGTTTTATAAGGACTCATAATGTGTCTCCTTTAATCTGTTTTCTTGTCTCTTTCTCTCGATCTCTCTTTCCCTTAATGTCTAGGTCTCCCCCCATGCATCACTTCAGAAAGTCTTTATACAATCATTTGAAATTAGAGGTAATGCTGATGTAGATGCTGCTATATAAAGTAATGGATGATGTGAAGGCAAAAACTGCTGCGCTATCAAGTCAATTATTTGTTTATATTGGTTCAGCCTTGTGTGTTTTATAGCACTTATACCATGGCTGCTTCCCAACAGCAAAAGGAAATGCTGTGTAGTAGTAGAAGTATTTTGTTGTAGTGACTTCGGTTTAAGTTTCATTCAGATCGTCAAACTGATTGTTCCACATTTTACAGTGTTGAAGAACTGCAGTTCAAAAAATAAAATAAATAAAATAAACCTCAATAAGAGGAACCATGGTTCCTCTTATTGAGTTTTATTTTAGGAATTCCAGTTTTTCCAAAAGGTCAATAAGTCAATGGCTCTTCAGTTATTAGTTTATTTTATACATGCTGCTCTCTCTTTGTATAAAAGGTTTTTAAAAATATGTTTGTAGTATCAACAAAAAAGGAAGTTGATCTCAGCATTGTCAGGTTCGGGTCATCAAACCACAAGATACCTCTATGTTCTAACACTGTAAATCAGGCATTTTTTTGTCTTTGAGAATCTTTATTTCAGATATTAATGTACACGGCAGCCATTGATAATGCAAGATGAAATATTGCACTAAATACCAACTTTTGAGACATAGACATGCAGAGTGGGCGGGCTATATGACACATTTCTGGAATATATATCAATCGTGTGTGTGTGTGTGTGTGTGTGTGTGGGTGTGTGTTGTGTGTGTGTGTGTGTGTGTGTGTGTGTGTGTGTGTGTGTGTGTGTGTGTGTGTGTGTGTGTGTGTGTGTGTGTGTGTGTGTGTGTGTGTGTGTGTGTGTGTGTGTGTGTGTGTGTGTTGTGTGTGTGTGTGTGTGTGACTAGAAACATGTGCATATAGACACACACCGCACTGAGAGAAGGAGGCGCGCTGATCCTCAGTCGGTGTGTGAGGGAACAGTACACACACACTTTCTCGCTCTTTCGCTCTAGTATACTCTCTCTCTCCTCCTCCTCTCTTTCTCTCTTTATTTCTCTCTCTCTCTATCACTCTCTCTCTCTCTCTCTCCTTTTCTCTTGCGCTTGCACGGAGTGAGAGCGGCATCGGGAAGGGAAGAATGAGGAAGAAGTCGGCTGTGTTGCGCGCCTCGTCCCAACAAATGCGGGTTTGCTGATGAAGCTCCGCTCCGGTTATCCGATCATACAGGTCTTACACGTCCCGCTGCATGGAAACGAAGAGTAGGCAACAACTGAAAACAACAGCAACAAATAAAAAGCTGTCAGTGCATGGGAATCCGGACACCTCTCCCTCTCTTTTGTGCGTCTCGCTGTGTGGATACGCTGCCTTGGCTGGCGTATAAGAGCTCCCTGCGTCTCCATTACCATTCCCCACTACTGGCTTACCTCTACTTCTCCTCCTCCTCCTGGTTCTGCTGCTAGTAGAGCTTTAGTCCGTTTTTACTACTGACTGCCTTCTCCGGATTGTGGACACTTTCTGGATAAACAGGTAGGATATTCTGCAGTTTTTTTTGGGTACGGTTTCAGAACAAGGGACAATCATGGTAGTGATACTGAACGCCGGTGGGCTTTGGCTCACGCCGCATTGTCTGGTGGAAGCAAGTTAATTTATGGAGGGAGGGATGTGGAGTGGACGGTGTTGCCTCATGGAGCACAGATGGAAGACTTGAAAGTACCATGCGTCGGAAGGGTTTGGATGCGATGTGGAAACGATGTTTCCTCACCCCATCCTCCTGCAACGCGCTGTCCACACTGCGCCTCTCCACCTCTTTGATTCAGAGATGTAGGCTATAGACAGAGGAGCACTGGTTTTAAAATCACTGGTTGCAGTTCATTTTTTTCTTTAAAATGTGCAACTAGAGGCTGTTTCTTTTGGTTTAAGGGGCTTTTATATTCTTATTTTGCCCTTTACCCCCACCCTCTTTCCCTGCCCTCCCCTCGCTTATTTTTAGTGGAATAATAATTACGGATGCAGAGCACGTTCAGATAACCAGGTTCGCACCCTTTTTATAGGCTTTCAATTTGGAAGTTGGCTGACAAACATGCGCAGTCTAGTAGTATCCTTTTAAAGCACGAATGGCCCATTTGCAAAAGTGCACAGAAAGCCACAATTGCGCAATTCTGCACGTCCCCATCCTTTGCGACAAACCATATTGGCACTGATGGACTGCCTTTGCACATCAGGGCAGAGCAGGTTGGGCTGGGGGGGGGAATTCCGAGCCCTGCCACTTTTTCATTCATGTTTCTGAATTTAAAATGGATCAGTTGGGTTTTTAATAGTGACATTCTAGAACAAATACTTATGTTAGCCTTTGTCTGCTGTGTTATAAAAGATACATCAACATGGAGAGATTCAGTTAGCTTTAAGCCTGACATGTGTACTGTTTAAATTAGAGCAGGCAGCAGACAGCGGCTTTTCATTCTCCTGATGTGACACTAACGCTTCGTCTTGTGAGGAGCGCTTGGCACATCAGGCAGGTACAATCAAGGCTTTCCAGGCAATTTTTTTCCCAGCTGACTCCAGTCGAGGGGTTTATGAGCATGACACAGAGGAGCTGAATCTCATCCATTGTGGATGGTATGAAATATTTATTTATGACAATGAAAAACTGAAACGCAGCCTGAGCTTTTTACTGCCTTATTTACCTCCCAGCAGTGGTGCAGTTGGTGATGGGATTTAAGATCTTGTGGCGATGCAGTGGTGAGGCTTCATCACAATAAAACGGGTTCAGGTTAACACAAGTGATGTATTTTGCAATAAAAGCTGACCTTTCTCAATGTCTGATGCTCGACTCTTGCCGTATCTCATGAGGAGGCCTATTCTTAACCTGATTGCGGAGAGATTATGGCACCATGTTGGAAATAAGTCATTGGCTAAATGGCTGAGACGAGGCTGAGTTGGAAGAAGGGATAGAACAGATTGTTTCTCTTGGTTTTTTTGTAATATTGCTGAAAATGTATATCTCCATCATGATGTTTATTGATGACTTTAGCCTAGAGGGGTATTGGGCGCCTACCGGTCAGAGGGTAATGGTTAGATTCCCATCCCCCGCAGTCAACATGTTGAAGTATCCTTGACCAAAAATGTTCCCGTAGGAAAGTCTAGGTAAGCTTTCTCTGACTTGGTTGTTGTTGGTTGTGGTTCGTGTTAACAAAGGATTGGTCACCTTCAAACTCGACACCGCACTTCCTTTCTGCCTGCCATGACAGCTGCCCTGACATAGTTGCATACCAAAGCAAGGCTATGCAAATAAAGTATAATAGACGAAGAGCAAGACATACACAAGATGCTGTTTGGGGGTGTAACAGTCAATCATCTCAATACATAACGAAGTGTGTACAGAACGCACTAAAAATAAATGTCACACAGATCTCAGGGGCTTGCACTCAACAACTTCCTTGAGTCCACAGCAAATAACCCTCCAAGTGTACATTTGATCAGGTCAAGTTATTTGTACAAAAGATCTAGATACAGTATGTGCGTATCTACATTTGTACATGCATAGGCTACGTATATACACACATTTCATCATAGTTAGAATAAACAGACTTAATGTGATCCATATCAGTTACTAATTGTTATAGGACAAACATGAAATATTTTTTGTGTTAGACTTACTCTTAAAAAGTTTAAACTGTTTTTTCCCTGCAGATTTTTATGTTCCCACGCCTACGCACCAAAAAGCTGTCCTTGTCTTTTTATGAAAGGGGAACCTGTTAATTCTTGTTTACTGTAAACGGGGTTCTTTCATGACATAGACCAGTCAGGTAAAGTGGAGTATTAGGGGGAAAAGCGAAAAAGCTGCTGATTCTACTGCAGATCAGCCAGTCCCAATTGTACCTGCTTTTTCATATTCTTAATAAATACAGAACAGTTATCATAATATATACAAATAAATATTGAATAACTGTAATGAGCCTTAAGTATTTTGGAGAATGAAACCTGCACTGTACTGTATGCATAGCCAAGGCAAATCCTTCTGAAGTGCATGGTGATACAATGTGTAGTCACCAGCATCACAAACATCAAATATTTAATCTATTAGAGATCTATTTGGAGGTTGATGGGTTATCTTCAAGCTAACCATCCAGTGTAAGTCATTTGTAGTTGTGCTTGTGTGTTAATAAATGCAACCCAACTGTCAATTGTAAGTCCTATGCTTATTATGTGTACGGTTACATAACAACTCCTTCTGATTGATACGTAGTCATGTCTGTAAAAACACAAAGCAAATAAATCATTGTTATGTTAATCTAAGTAAAAGCATTTTAAACCAATCATCCAGTCATTGGGAAGACTGGCAGCCTTTATTGGCCTGTACACTGCATTTAATGCTGAATCTTATGATGCACACTTTGTAAGATTTGTTGGCAGAAATGCAAAATCTTCATAGCACAAAACCAAGAGGATGCTTTTCTAACATCTAAAGGATCAACACAGTAGCCTGTAAATGTTTAGTTTTTATTTCTATTTCTAATAAACCGAGCCAGTGGTGGCTTAAGATCCTTGACAAAAATAACAGTGTTGACTGAACATACTGTGGGCTGATTCTAGAAAACAGCAGCAGTAAAAGTAATGCTATAGGACAAAAAAGAGGCTACACATATCATCTAAACCATAGCATGTACCGATTTTAACGAGCATTATGAATAATTAGATAACAACTCTTTCTGTTGCGTCCTTGCAGTCAGTGGATGTACAGAGTCGGCACAACGCCCCACAAGGACAGTAATATAAAATATATATATCCAAAAAATATGGATGAATCCAAACAAGGTTACATGCGACACATAGCTAAGTATGACGAAAAGCATGAACAGAGGATTCAAGACACATTTACATAACATATCAAGATGTTTGTCTCGGATTACCCTTCTCTTTCGAACTATAAGAACGTTTTTTCGTTGATAGATAGAGAAAATACTGATACTCGCTGTAGATTCAATATTATCATCTTATAGGTGATATAAGTAACATGCAAGAAATCCTTTAGATTAACTGGCATCCTGTTAGAGACAACATTAGCACTCATTTGTGTTTCTGTTCATCCGACAAATGTGAGTCAATAATTCTGTCTTTTTGCTTTGTTTGGTCTCCACCAACTCCTGAGGGCAACAACTGGGTCTTCTGCAGCTATTTGTTCAATGTTGTTAACCCGCTACAGTAGTAGCTAACTTTATCTGACGGCAGTTAGGCGTGTATAGTACGTTTATAAGAACTAATGACTGCACTTAGAGTGAACCAAAACAGCAACGGTAAAACCAAAACATTGAACTCAAAGAAACTAAAAGGCTGCGTAGATCGTTATCTGTGACTTTGTCGTATTAGTCATAACAATATAAACCTATTGACAGTACAGTATTATAATTAGAGCAGGTTTTAGTGTATGTCGTCAAGGTTTTGTATATATGTAATAATTAGATCAAGATAAATACATGAAACCTTGAGGCTTTGACTGTTTTCCCGTGGCATGTAACATGTTGTTAAAATCGAGGGAAAAAAGCTATTTAAACTGACAATACCAGCCACCCCTTGAAGGAGAGTTTAATGTGTGGATGGATATTGGATGATTGTGTGCCTTTGGCTAGTTCTTCTCCAATAAATGAATGAAGCACTTGAGATAAGGGAAGCCATTTATTTGACTTAAACATTTTTTAATGATTGTTTCATGTTAAATTGCTTGTTTCCCATATCTCATTATCACTTCCCCCCGTGAACATGTCGCTCATCACAATCCAGACAGACAGATATGGAGGTATTGTCAGTGGAAAGAAAGAATGACACACAGTAGGATATAGCTCTGTGTTATTCAGAGCCAGTCTGATCATTTCTGCCACTCTAAGTGTAATAACGTGTCAAAGTGTCTTTGCTCCAGGACTGACTGAGAGGCAGATCCAGGCTAAAAGAGCTCGACATCACTGCAATGATGGTAACCACACACCATAAATCTTCACTTGCTTGCAGGGCCTTTGTGCGTTAGTGTGTGTGTATTGTGTCCTACTTACACAGCAACATTACAAAGGAATACCTCTATTTATATATAAAGAAAAGTTATACAAGTATATTAGGTTACCTTACCTTTCCTTCTGACTCTTTCTCTCATTCTCTTTTCCTCAATGACTCTGTTTCATTCACTTCATCTTTCTCCTTCGGTCTGTCTTTCGCTTTCCATCCCTCCCTCCTCCCTCCATTTACTTTTCCATACTTCATTATATTTCCTCACTGACAAATGTAGGCGATCGTGCCCTACCACGTAGCGAGTAAAACGTCAGGCTGCACCTCGAAGCAGCAGGCTCTGTGTTTTTCCTGCATCAAAAATGGCTTATTTTGTTGGCATGTACGTATGCATCAGCATCTACTCTGCTTTTGAATAATTCAACCACTGTATCACATCTAAAAACTCGTATTCTCTGCATGATTTAGCGTCTTATGGACATCTTGGGTTTATGGAAAAAAGTGGGATCATGTCCTTTGTCTTTCCTCTTTTCTCTGTTGCTAGTTTTTCTTTTTAGCTGCCTTCTTGACACCTTGGGGTGCTGCCTTCAGAGTCCCAGAGGAATGACAGTTTTAGGGCAGAAAGGGAACAGCTTGCCTCAGTGCAGCACATTAGCTTGCTTATCTAAACGTTATGTATTGTTCTTTTGATTTTGTGTGTGTGGTGTGTGTGTGTGTGTGTGTGTGTGTGTGTGTGTGTGTGTGTGTGTGTGTGTGTGTGTGTGTGTGTGTGTGTGTGTGTGTGTGTGTGTGTGGTGTGGTGTGTGTGTGTGTGTGTGTGTGTGTGTGTGTGTGTTGTGTGTGTTGTGTGTGTGGTGTGTGTGTGTGTGTGTGTGTGTGTGTTGTGTGTGTGTGTGTGTGTGTGTGTGTGAGCCAGGTTTTAAGGTCATGACACTAGGGGAAATCATAGTGGGATATTCTGAAACATGATAGTTAAATTACCAAATCCAAAATAGCAGCCACTGTTAAGCAGCTAAGCCTCTCTCGTGTTAACAGCAGCCGTGTAAACATACACTCTTCAGCTGGGTGCTGATACCAGCCAGGGCATCCATTTTTCCTTTATCTAATAGCAGGTAATGATTCTTGTGCAGTCAGTCATTCCCACAGGATGTGTTTTGTGGCCGTACAGCAAAAACGGGACTATAAGCAGAACAGGTAATGATCTGCAGGGACATCTCCTGATAAAGTGATAAGTAATCAAGAGTGTGTAAGCAAAGTTTACTGAGGACCGGCCGTGAGGTTGAATTTTAAGCAAGTCGTTGAGAATAAACAGAGCAAGGAACAGAAAGCAGAGAACTGACTCTGGGTTATAATATATGCATTTTGTTAGGTAAAATACAACACAGTGCTTAGTATAGTATAACATGTATTATTAACCATCCATTGCGTTGGTGAAACAATTAGGAAATGCAAATGGCAGCAGCTACAGAAAGAAAGAAAAATCTTGTAGGTGTTTTTATTTTTTTTCAAACATCTCTTTATTCGTTTGTATGCACAGAAATGACACTCAATAAACAAGACTTTACATACTATCAGCAAAACAAACAAAAAAGAAAGAAGAAAAGAAAATGGAAACACAGCCCAAATAATATTCAAGTGTGTTCATTCTCCCAGAGACCATTAAGCTCCAGGAAGTCATAAAAGGTTTTCCAGATTTCCCAAATCCTATCCAGTTTGTTTTTAAGGAAACCATGTATCCTTTCAAGAGCAAGGTAGAAAGTCATCTCTTTCAGTAATTGAGAAAGTCTTGTATGTGCTTTTGTAATCTTATTTTACCTCCCAGAGTCACTGAACATATCCAAAATACTCAGAAACCTTTTGTAAGGCACTGCCAACCACTTTTGTGTGAGGACTGAAGAAGCTGCCATAACATTGTTGTATACAATTAACCATTCGCCCATTTATTTCAGCTTCCCTATTCAGTGGGATCATGCCGATCAAAACAAAGCATAGAAAATGAATCCACTTCGATCATTGTTTGATTGGATAGTTTAAGAGGAGACAATATGAGCAATACAAGACTGTGGGTATTACAATGCTTCCATGTAATGCAATATAAAAACCTGAGCTTCTAAGCATCATTTCACCTCATGAGAGGGAGATTGTATACCTCTAGTGCTCAGACATTAATTTATTACACACGAAATAGTAATATACAATTTATACTGATTACACAAACGGATACAAAGTGTTGTTTAGTGAGATTTTATGGCACTGCTAAACTGATTTATTTGTTTTCACTTAGAGCCAGGCTACCCGTTTCCGGTGATTAGGCTAAGCTAAGCTAATTAGCTTGTAATTGAACTTTGGGATTTTAGCCTCTGCAGACCATTTACATGCACAGAAACCTACAGTATATAAAACACTAAGGAAAGGGGAAATCCCAAAAAGATTAAAGGGCCTCTGTAAGGGTGAGGTTGAAATTGTTTTCCTACCTGTGGTGAATCTATTAGACTCCAACTGGTTTGTATGAGCCTTGACTGTTTTTAATGGCTGCCTCCTTTGAATGTGGTTTTCTCTTTGACATAAAGCCATTCAAGTGTTGACGTCATGATGGGGTAACAGCAAGGTTGGGATATAGTCATCATTACATTTTATTATCATGGTATACTTTACACACCCTGATAATGATACAATTCTAACTATTTCTTACATTTTCATTCATACATTTCTGCTCAACTTGCCTAACTTACCTATAGTGCATTCACTTGTGCACAGAAGCAATAGAAAATGCACTCTACTGTTTAGAAAACGGCTAGAATATAGAAGCTCTTTAGCCGTCAGCCTGTTGTATAAATGACATCCTTAAGTGAAAACTACTAAATCCCTAAGCACACTGAATTATTGATCACTTGGAAATGCCATAGTAAGCCTTGTGTGGTCCCACAAGAAGGCCATTAAAGGCAAAGAGCTTCTGAAACACATTAGGAGGGAAATGTTTATTGTGGTAGTGATGAACAGTAGTTTAATTAAGTAGACATGTAATTTTGTTTGCAATTGATTTTCTTAACAAAAGGGTCTCATATCTCAGCTGAGCCCCAGCTAGAGACACATCAACATTCAAACCAACTACTATTCACACTGATGCAACCCAATACTGTAAATTCACCATTATGGTCTGATCACAGTAACTTATTTATCTAGCAAGAAACCATTAGGCACAGCACACATATTCTCTATTTATTATATATTGAATGAACATCCACACATTGACTACGTTCGCTGTGGAAATGGATTATGTGTTGTTCATTTAGCTTCTAATAGTGCCAGGGCCCTACGGCTCCTAAGCCTCGCTTCATGTAATGTAAGAGAAAATGTGATTCATATTGTTAGGGCCTTTACAGCCTCATATATAATGAGTATTGTGGTAAGAGGAAACGCAGGAAACTACTAATGTAACTATTGATGTCGGGGGGAATTGTGCTGCTTCTGCATGTAAGAGTGTGAACAATTAATTATCAGGAAATGGATGTTGGCATGCAGGGATGTGGAAGAAGCTTGTTTGAGGAGATTTCTAAGCTGATCCTTGTTTCGGGTCTTGGTTCTTCTTATTGATCCCTGATTAAAAGGATGACTACTCTTGTGTGTGCAGCAGTGCTGAAACTACAAGGTGTACAGAGTGGTAACAGTTTGTAACTGGGTAAATCAGATGAGATGGTGAGTAAAGAGAGGACCATCAACACGTGTGTGCTCACATGCCAAAGGTACACAACTCAAATATGTCAATCAACCTATGTTGTATTCTCTACAAATGGACATAACCAATACTTAGAGTATATCTAGCCTTGTGCCGATAACACAATCAGATCGCAAATCAAGGATTGAAAGAGATCATTGATGATTATTTTCCACTGCCCATATGAGGGTGATTTCACGATCACATCAAATATGTTTTAAACATCTCTCAACTATTTGTACCTGGTAGAGTGGCATGTCACCTGACGGATACATGAATACTGAACCACAGCACAAAACACAAATAAGGACAAGCAGTCTTCCATTGTGTCACTGCTTGTAGACGTCTCAGCTCCATAGAGAATTCATGGGCACACAATCTGTCTGGGAACTTTGTTATTCAGTATATTTGGCAGCACTGAAAGGAATCTTTTTATTTTTCTTCTTATCCCCTAAAACCTCAGGAGAGGATGTGTGTGTGTGTTTTAGAAAGTTGTGCTTTACCATGGGATCACCCACATCCCTTTCCCTTCACCTGCTTCCTTTATCCTAACAAACACTACCTATGCACATTGACTGCCTGTGTATTTGGGAATACGTTTTTGACTTCCTATTTGGAAGGTATTGCATGGTCAGACTCCCAGTTACTGTATGTTGATCCCATTCAGTATGAATCATAACAGTCCATATCACCGGTCATCTCTGAATCTGACAAGACATTCATAAACTACTAATTTAAATACTTTTTGTAAGAAACATAATTACCTACAGGTTACATTTGCTGTCAACACAATGAAAAAAACGTTGTAAATGAATGTATCTACTTTTTCCTTTTCTGTAACGTACATGTTAATTGTGCGACAATAACGTTTTTTTGTTAGGATTATCAGTCCTGCATACACTTGTACATCTAATTACACAAAATGTGAGTAGTGTATGGTCTAGCCTGATTACCGTAGAAGTTAAGAACAGATGGATTCATCTCTCCATGGAAAATGGCCCAATAATGTGCAATTTGCTTGTTATAAATGGTAACTGCACTGTGTATGTGTTGGGCTTCAGGGACGCTTTTATTTAATTTACATTAATTATTTGCTAATTATGTTTCCTCTGTATTCAATTCAGCATATTTTTGTGTTTGAGTGGAAGCAAACGAGCGACTGATTTGAAGGATCAGTGTTGGGATTTTGTGGTCTCTTAGATAGTGACCTAGTTTAGGCAAAAATCTCACTGCACTTGAAATGCTGGAGTGGGTTATTTGTGTACATAGCTAGGCAAACAAAGACAAGTGATACCCAATCAAATGTTTTTTTAGTTTACATTGTTGGAGAGAAAGAGACCAATACCCTATACCCACAGTATTTAACCACCATTAAACTACTAACCACTATTTAGGAACTAGATAACCCCTTGGAATGAAAATACTTCAAATGCTTTTTTTGTGAGGGATTGGTTGATTCATTGATTAGTTATCTTGCAAGCCAGTTTAAAAACAATGAGTTTGGATTACATTACCTGTTAGAATGGCTGCCTGGCTTCAAAGCTGTATGGTAATTGAAATGCCAGTGTTGTTGACAGAAGTCAACCCGTCTGTTATCAGGGAGGGCCACTCCTCGGGTTGCATGAGGAACAGCAGGGTATTATTGTTGGAGGAATGTGGCAATTACATTTCAGAAGCTGCTCCTTGAAAATATAGAGTGCCGAACTCAGGAGCTGAAGTTTATCTTTGGCGTGGTTGTATGAACTTGCTGACCCTTAACAACTTGGCAAACATTGAATGTGAAACATATTTTTTTGTTTTGGTGGTGCTGTGTTTTTGAGGTTTTTAATGCCTAAAAGTGAGCAGCCACCTTGTTTTGAAATCTGCAAAAGTTACGTGAGAGTGAGTGTTATTTACACACAGAAGATGATTTTATCTTGCACTGCTTGAGCATTTACTAGGAGTTAGAACATATTTAAGCCGAGTTCATGACTCCTCAGTTTAAACCAAGATGTTTCATCGTCTGATACAACACAGTTTCTTGTCGTCTGTACCATCTACATATTTGAGATAAAAAAGGGATAAGAGTTGGTAACTGCTTAAATATGTATTGAAAATTCTAAATTAGAAAGAAGAAAATCCAACCTAAACACTACATCCATAATGTCACATTATAACATTTATTAAGTCTATGATGGTCTAATCTGAATCTTTCTCCTCTGTTCCCTCTAAAGGTTTGATATCCTCATAAATCGTCACCTAACGGTGCTGGTTCGGACGTCATCATGGGTCGCTGGGATCACTCATCCCTCCTGTCCCCTGCCCTGAGGGTAGCAGTCTTCACGGTGATCATCCTCCTAAAGCTCGATCCCTCTTTGGCCGGCACTCTGCCTGAGCAGAGTTTCGATGGCTCAGTTTTAGCGGTGTCCACCAACAAAACGGAATGCAGCATGGCTGAGCCATGCGCAAAAGGGGTGGTCCTTCCTATTTGGGAGCCTCAGAACCCGTCATTTGGTGACAAAGTGGCCCGGGCAACAGTTTATTTTGTGGCTTTAGTCTACATGTTCCTTGGCGTGTCGATCATTGCAGACCGTTTCATGGCATCGATAGAGGTCATCACGTCTCAAGAAAAGGAGATCACTATAAAGAAGCCCAATGGAGAAACCACCACCACCACCGTTCGGATCTGGAACGAGACCGTCTCCAATCTCACCCTCATGGCTCTGGGCTCGTCGGCTCCTGAGATCCTGCTGTCCGTCATAGAGGTCATAGGTCACGGGTTTGAAGCTGGCACACTGGGCCCCGCCACCATTGTGGGTTCTGCGGCATTCAACATGTTCGTCATCATCGGGCTTTGTGTGTACGTTGTTCCCGACGGCGAGACGAGGAAGGTCAAGCACCTCCGCGTGTTCTTCGTCACGGCCACCTGGAGTATCTTCGCCTACATCTGGCTCTACCTGATCCTGTCTGTGATCTCTCCTGGCGTGGTGCAGGTGTGGGAGGGGCTGCTCACCTTCTTCTTCTTCCCCATATGTGTGCTGTTCGCCTGGGTAGCCGACCGCCGCCTGCTGTTCTACAAGTACGTGTACAAGCGCTACCGCACTGGAAAGCAGCGTGGCATGATCATCGAGACCGAGGGAGACCGCCCACTTCCTTCTAAGGTATGCTCGGATTAATTAACACTAATAAACAAAGGAGCACATAAGGCACTCTATGTAGGCGGATGTGAGTTCATTAGTAACGTGTATCTAAAACAATTATCTCTATTACTGAATGGATTCCTGCCAAGGTAAACTCCTGCCATGAAGCATATCAAGCTACTGCAAAGACACACAGATATATTTTAATTATTGTAACTTTTTAATTTCCTGTTATGGTTACTATCTGATGCTCTTTATGATGTCTGACGCGGTGCATTGCACTGATCTAATTGCCTTTTTAGTATCACGCTATGTTTAATCACCACTCAGTTAATTAAAGTCTCTCAGTGTCAATGTTTGTGTTACCTTTTCTTTCATTTGATTAATAATAATCAGTGCTACATTAGTTCATGAAGAGCACTTTTATTTCAACTTCTGGCAAAAGAAAATCATTGCCCCACCGTGTCCCTCGTGTGAAAGAGGTAAAAAATAACGTTTTAAATTGCCATTGTGCTCAAAAGCTTAATGAAAGGTTGTCAATAAAGCTGTATTGAAAGGATAACAGGCTTTAATTGATAAAGAGAGCAAGCCCCTTATCCTCTGAGAAAAAACAATGGCTGATATACAGTATAAACTAGTATCTGCCTGCGATCACACATATATTTCTCTAAAGAAACATGTCATGAAACTGTAACTTAAGATATTAATTACCCCAGCAAACTACAGAAACTTTACATTTTCACATTTATTTGCATGCTCATTAGGGCATTGCATGAAAGCACTAGAAACTGTTGTGCCTTTAGATTCGACATGCTGCTCACAAGCCTTAAATCAATAGCACTGAATACATTGTTTCCTTTTCCTTTTTAAGGTGGACATTGAGATGGATGGGAAGATGCTGAACTCTCATGGTGTTGACTTCCTGGATGGACCATTGGGTTTGGATATAGATGAGAAAGATCTGGATGAAGACGAGACCCGCAGAGACATGGCCAAGATCCTGAAAGAGCTCAAACAGAAACACCCTGACAAGGAGGTGAGTAACAAAGTCAAAAGAAGGCAGCAGGAAAGAAACAACATTCTGTCACTGTTGTTCTTGTCAGGGTTGTTTTTCTCTATATAGGAAATGATTTGAGAAAAATAAGCAGCAACAGATGACGCACTTTCTATTTGCTTCCATTATCAGAGATTATAGTGATGAATGCAGCGCAGGTCTCATCACAGCCTCTCACATTCATTTGATAATGATACATCTACAAGGAGAACATTGGAAAGGAAACCGAGCCGGCACTGAATCAATATGTAAATTAAATGATAAACACAGATACTGTTTTGACATTGGCAATTCCTACAGTATTAAATAGCTTCTCTGGCTGACTACCTGCCACTATGATAAACATATGGACTCATTTTATTGCAGCATCCATTACCTACAGTACTGCATGAATAAGGAATGTTCGAGACCCACAGAAGAACATATGTAGTTGTTTTGTGTTGGCTCTGAAATTGGTCCTCGTTTCCCCACTACATTCTCATTTTGTTTGTGGTCTAGATATTAATACTGGTGCTGGCTGAACTAATAGTGAAGGGATGGATATAAACTATTGCTGATGACTCATTTAGCAGAATGTGGAAAGTTTCCTCTCTCTAGGAAGACGCACTCTCTTTATGTTACTATAAATAAAGTAGGAAAAATGCCCACTTGTTAACAAAGTGTTGAATGTAAATTGTTGACAATAGCCAGCAGGAATAGCCAGACGTTATCCATTGTTTTCCCTCTCTTTGAAACCAATTAGATAATTGAAATGTTGATCTAATGCTAATGTATTATAACATAGACTGTGATTAAGAACGGAGGTTAAACTCTTGACCGTAACTATGGGAAGGATATTTTACATCACCAAGTTTGGTCACCTGTAAAGACTCTTATTAGGTTAGTTGTTTCCACAATTAGGAAAAGAGTAATGGATCTGATCTCCTTGATGTATGTTCCGATAGAAAAGGAATACTAGAAAGGATGAAAAAGAAGGAATAGTGGGATCAACCCTGAAATCAAGTGTGTTTCTCAGGGATATGTAAGCAAGATGGATGGTTGATGACATGGGACCTGAACCTTTTAATGAAGAAGGACATCTCTACTAATGAAATTAACAAGCTGTTCATGTTTCATTCGACACGTCAAGTTCTGCTGTAATCTGATGCATATTAATCTTGCATATAACTAAATCAAAGATGCTGTTGATGTTAATTCTCTGTTGATTTATCGTTAGATCACTGTCCTTTCTATTCTAGGATTTAGCCACATGGCACACCATTAAATGTTATTTATCCAGACAAGAAAGATTAACCCTGAAATTCAGCCTGACAGTGTTCAATGATGTTCTCTCATTTAAGTAGACAAGTTGACAAAGAAGACATTCTTTCCCACCATCAAAGGTCTAGGGGCTAGTGTTTCTGAGGAGAAAATCCTTTCACACTGTTTTCTTGTTTTTTTCTCACCAGGTGGAACAACTCATTGAGCTTGCCAACTACCAAGTCCTGAGCCAGCAGCAGAAGAGCCGCGCTTTCTACCGATGCCAGGCCACCCGGCTGATGACAGGCGCCGGAAACATCCTGAAGAAACACGCCGCTGATCAGGCCCGAAAAGCCGTCAGTATGCACGAGGTTCGCTCTGATATCGGTGATAACGACCCCATCTCCAAGCTCTTCTTTGACCCCAGTTCTTACCAGTGCCTTGAGAACTGTGGCACAGTGGCGGTGACCGTGGTGCGCCGCGGTGGCGATTTGGGCAAAACGATTTCAGTGGACTACCGTACAGAAGACGGCACGGCCAACGCTGGCTCGGACTACGAGTTCACCGAGGGCATGGTGGTCTTCAAGGCTGGTGAGACGATGAAGGAGATCCGTGTGGGGATCATCGACGACGACATCTTTGAAGAGGATGAGAACTTCCTGATCCACCTAACCAATGTCAGGATGTTGACATCAGAGGGCGAGGAGCCAGAGGAAGGCGAGTCGGCAAATCACGTGGAAACAATGGCGTGTCTCGGCCTTCCCGCAACGGCGACCGTTACCATCTTTGACGACGACCACGCAGGTATCTTTACGTTTGAGGAGCCGGTATTCCACGTGAGCGAGAGCGTTGGCACCATGGAGGTCAAGGTACTGAGAACGTCAGGAGCCCGCGGCGTGGTAACGCTGCCGTACAAGACGGTGGAGGGAACAGCACGAGGTGGCGGAGAGGACTTCGAAGACATTCACGGTGTCCTGGAGTTCCAGAACGACGAGATCTTGTGAGTACATTTGATCTGTCTACCTCTAATTTGAATCATAACTGTTCATTTTTATTCGTGCAGATATTTATCAGCTTCAATGTCTTCATTATCTGCATGTTTTTTGATTTGTTTTCGCACTGTGTCAGTGGGATGTTGCAAATGTTATTGCTAGTGATGTGAGAAAGTGGAGGTGTGATGTGGTGGTCACGATGAGCGGCGAGGCGGACTGCTCATTCAGGACCAAATCAATAACTCCCCACCCCTTTTTTACCATGTCTCTACTTTCTATCTTACTCATTCATTTGCTTCTGTTCATTCCTCTTTGCTTTGAATTATGTTGTGCTGCTGTTTTAGTCTTCTGTAAAACTGTGTGTTTTTATTGATTTAAAAACTGTATTTCTGTACAGTTAGCACATTAATTAAGGTTAAGCCTGTGTGTTGCATAGCCAAGAAGATGGGAAACTGGCTTATTTATTGGACGGTTGACGGTTTGAATGTTAAGTAGACATATTGTCAAGACATGGACATTGAACAAGAAGTGTTGAAGTTTCATTAAGCAAGGCACTTAAGGGCAAACCTAGAGGAGCTGGTTGAAATACGTTAATAAAACAAGCAGCAGGGAATTGGGGCAACACGAAGAAGAAGATCTATCTTATCAAGTTTATTTGGATACACAAAGGCTTTTTGAAAAAAATGCCAGCTGCCCTTTTCGGTGTCTTTGATGCTGTGTGAGAACATCCCAGAGCAACTACTCACGCAGTGGAGCCTGTTTTTGTTTTCTTGTTCTGTATAGAAAGGACTTGAAACGCCATTTAAGGAATCCCTGCTGTTGAATACCGCTTCCAAAAGTTCAGAGCTCTTCAGTCGCGCAGGCCTTATTATCTGATGATGACTCGTAGTGAGGTCCGTGATTGCTATTTGACCACATTTCAGGAGGTGTTCACCACAGTGATGATGTTGCTCATAGCCAGAGACTCTGACATCTTGACCCGCTCACAGTGTGGGGAATTAACTCCAGCTTTCGGCCAAATGTTTGGACAATGCTAACCAAATCCCAAAGTCCTCTTTTGTTCTTTAAGTCTTTCATTGTTAAAACAACTGATGTGAATACATATCTGTGTGTGTTTCATCATCATTGGACTGTAGCTGGTGATACAACATGAAACTGACTCAAATGTTGACTCAGTGCTTGACTCAGATGTTATCAGTTCAGAAGCGATAGGTATTTAAAATAACAGCATCAGCATGAAAGCACATTTTGTATTTAGAATGCATTGTTTTATTTTAATGTCTTAACTTTCTTAATGTTTAGCTTCTCAACCGTAGACAACAATGTCATCATATTATCATATTTCACACAGACTCTTTATAACCAGTTAAACTGCCAGTAATAAGGCATTGTCTCAGATTTTCTTTGATGAAGACGACCGTTTAAAATGGATTTGTGTCCTTGTGATTGCTGTTGATTTTAAACTTTTTATATGCCGATGTTCTCAGAAGTTAAAGCTGCTACTTTTCACCAAACACTCAACTGGTGCAAAATATCTGTTTTCTGTTAAAACACTCAATAAGGTGGGCTGCTGGTCTCTCCCACTTTTTCCCTCATTCAGCAAGGTGGGCGTGTTCACGATGTCACAACAAATTACTGTTTGCAGTAAAAATCTTCTCAAGGTGGCCTTAAGGGCTTAGTGCTAGTGAGAATACAATAAAGTTCACAGCTTCTAGCAGTTGACCTCTACTGTTTATGCCACATCCAAGTTTATGGGAATAGTCTTTTTGAGAACGCCTCCGACCATTTGGACCAAATTATTTTCACAGAATGTAGGCTAAATTAATATATTTTGGAGGGACTTATTGGTCTTATTGGAATATATAATATGGTCGAGAACAGGTGCTGCCGCGGTGGAACTGTAAAGCTGATGTTGATATTGGATAAATGGACTATAGTAATAAAGTAAGCTTGCTTGTGTTCAGAGTTGCGAGGAGATGTAGAGCTCTGTCTGCTTTTAGCTGGCAGGCATTACTTCTAATGGCGCGTTTCCACTGCAGCGGGTAGCCCCGTTTAAGCGTCCTTAACCGTCCTCAAGCGGCCAGGCCGGTTTTTGGTGGCGTTTCCATATAGCCTAGTACCGGCCAGCGGGTACTTTTTCCCCTCTTTTTCCGGCCTCATAAAATCGTGGTTCCCTCAGACCAGGGCTGAACTAGTGACGTCAACACTCTCGACTGCTGATTGGTCAGAGAGAATCGTCACAAGATTGCGCGCGAGTTCATCCCTAGCGTCGCATATATATCTAGAAGCAAGCTTGCAGCATTTTTATACACAGCATTTTGTAAACGGAGGAGCTACAAAAATGGCTACTTCTAAGAAAAGCACACCGTGGTCGACCGAGGAGGTGACGACGTTCCTTCATCTCATTGGGGATGATAAAATCCAGCGGGAGCTCGACGGAACAACTCGAAATGTGAACAAAAACAAAGCCGATCGCCCCGCCTACACTGCGTTGCTACCCCAGGTCCTAAACTGTAATGGAAATGCGCCACGGCCTGGGCCGGCCAGCGAGGCAGCCCGAGGCCAGAGCGAGGACGCTTAGGGACGCTTAAACGGGGCTACCCCGCTGCAGTGGAAACGCGCCATAAGTTACAGTAGTGCTTACAGTGCGTGTTTGGAGATGTTCAGATTGCTTGTGAGAAGGAGTGTTGTAATGACATAAAACAAAGTGTGCTGTCATGATGAATGAATTGGAGAGATGCTGTCCTAGTAACAGTAGTCTAAAACGTTCTCTCTCTGTCTCCTTTTCTTCTGTTTTTGGTCAGATTTGAAGCAGATGTCTGCAAGGCTGGCTTTTTCAGCTTGTGGCAGACGGCATAGTTTCCATAGCGTATAGCTCTTACAGCCAGGACTAAGTGGGTTTTAATAACACTTGAAATCAAATGATGGACTGTCCTTCCGGTCTATCATGGTTACTGTGTGTGTATTATTGTATGTGTTTCCTAGGGGGAAAGACCCAAAGGTGGAGCAGAAGGACTGTAAACTATAGTTGTAGTGCCTGAAGTGGAAAGCATTTTGAACATAGCTACTTGTACTAAGACGCCATCTTGCTGCTCGATAATACAAATAAAAATATTCCTACAGAGTCCTTCAACAACCTAGTCTCTAATGTTCCCTCAAAATCATATCCGCTGAATTTCCCATATCATCTTGATTAGCTTAGGTTCAAATGGTACGGTGCTGTTAAATAAAGTAGCCTCAAAGAAAGAGTGGGGATTAGTTGATAGGGCATTACTGGTACAGGAGGGAATAGGAAAGTGCTGGGCTGTGCTTTGTCTTCCGGGTGAAGTTTCACACCTTTTAATGTGATGCAAGTTAAAAATAGCTGCTGTAGACGTAGCACCATTTACTTGGTTGTGCTGACAGAAACTGCAGGCTCTGTAAACTTGCTAAAACATTTAGGACACAGTAAAGAATATTCCCTCAGTATACTGCCACTTGCTGTTGTAAGTATTTATAGCCTAAACAAATTCCCAAGATGGGCTTATTTTTGAAAATGTGCATTCCCATAGAAATAAGCAGTATATGCCATCAGTGCTCCCTGTAGTGTGTCCCTACTGGGAATAGCAGAGGACGTTTTTGCTGCAAAAAGGAATTGCAAAATAGCTGATCTAAATAGGATTGCCTCCGGCTGATTCTACCCTGATTCTGTTTCTCTGAAGGAGAGAGAAGGAGGGGGGGAGTGAAGTAGGCAGGGTACGGTTATATAGATCAATAACTGTGAATGGAGGCAGTGATGGCAGGAGGAGAGGGGAGGGAGAAAAGTTTTAAACCTCTTAAAGTTTGAGACTTTTCAATTCCTACTTTTTTCCATTTATGTTCCTCCTTTATGGCATTTCTCTTTCTCGCTGTCCGTAACAGGATCTGTGCAATCTGTCTCCGGTATAGCTTGTAAAGAATGCAGGTGTGTTCTCTGAAAGATGTTTGTGTGTGTGTGTGCGTGTGCGTGTGCGTGTGCGTGTGCGTGTGCGTGTGCGTGTGTGTGTGTGTGTGTGTGGGAGAGTGAGGTGAGATAAATGGGGAGAGCACACTGACAACCCCCACTGCACTGTCAGTGTCAAATTATCTCTGTATGTCTCTTGAAGGCAGTATGTCACAGAAACAGCTCATTCCTGCACGTTTGGTGTGTGTGTGTGTGAGTGTGTGTCAGTGGGTTTGGTTGGCAGTTGTTCTCTGCTGTCCAACTTGTAGTGTAATGCACTGATCAGATGCCAGGTTTTGTAGTACTACTGCTACGCGTACTGCAATTACTGTGAATGCAGTTAGCACAGAACAGCTATTTGTATTAACACAAATAGCTGTTCTGTGCCATTTGATACCATTATAGCTGCATCTACCTGTATTATTATAACTGTACTGCTACTACGATACTAAAATGAATACTAAAATGTGACAGAAATCTCAACCACAACAAGGTATGTGGTTACAGTATCAGATATATATGAGACCTGATTTAATTTTGCTCGAAAACAAATGGACTAGTTTCACAAATACAAGTGGGGCTCGCCAGCATTCTTGAAATGAAATGATAGCTGTTCAAAAAACGGCTATATAAAGCAGGCTAAGAGCAATGAGTGCGGGGAAAAGTATAGGCTGGCTTTGTCAGGGGAATCAAGTATAAGTATAATTTGAAAATAATTACAAGATCAATAGAAACAACTCAATCAGGGGAAATTGGATTGGAAATAGGTACAGTAGAGTTATTTAGCTGCACTTAGCTTTGTGTTCCTTTCAGATATAAATCAAGTTTTAAGGTTTCCTACATGTTGCGTGACTTACATCTTTGTCCAGAGCACCTTCCAGCACATTCAGTAGCTCTATTTTTTATTATAGATGGTCCTTACGGAATTACCAGACCAATTAATACAAAATAGGTCAGCAATTCAACTTCTTTTTACATAGCTGTTTCATTTAAAACTGTATTTTTAGAGACCAGGACAGCCAGGTTTAATATTTCCAGTGTCATTGTGGTCTGTAAAATATACATTGAACACATCATAAGTATTTATCATTGAGGCAGTTTCTGGGGCGACTCTTGTTCACACATACAGACACAGGAAGGTCAAAAGAGGTAAGAAAACAAAGCAAGCTGGGGGATGCACACAAGTTCATGCACACATGCATACTCACGCAGGTACCTGCCAATGCACAACTCTGGTTGTGAACACACACAAACAAGAACAGACATGCACGTGCTTTCCTACAGCTACATTTTGACTTGTTCTCAGTCCCTTTTTGACCCTGAGGTAGTAAATACATTGATCCCACACACAAAAATACACACAGACATGGAGCCAATTATACAATTTCCATAAACAGGACGCCAGTGGGGAAACATGGTACAGTCGAGAATCAAATTAGGCTCCTTCCTACACAAAAACACACACATCCCCACACACAGCAGACTGGGACTTCACACTCCAATAACCAGCGCAGATTGGCCTTTTAGATGTTCCCTTAGACGCTATAGGAATATGGGTTGTGTGTATGAGCTGTGCATGATAACATTCATACTTTTGCATTTAGAGTGTTTGCTTCTCTCAAAAATGTTGTTATTGTGCTGATAGAAGTGGGTTTTGATTTGCTGTAACTCTGAAATGGGATTTTATTCGTGTCCAGGAGGATGTGAAGTGGCTAGGACTGTAAGCTTGACATGTATTTGGATAAATGTGCCCCCAGTCGTCCTCATAAAGGTGTAGAGGGAGGTGGTTTCAGACGCTGTTTGACAAAAACAAGGGCTCATATCGGGATGAATAAATCACATTTGAAAACTCTTTAAAACATAAATTCTATCGGTCCCACACAATGTAAAAATCTACTCTTTTGATACAATTGTGTGGATTTAGACATTACATTCACATGCCTATAAGTATGCATTTAGTCACAAACAAATACTTCAGCCAACACACTTGTGTACATACACTCAACTACTTCTTCACACTCTCATATTAAGCGAGGCATTCGATGGTAATGAGCCGTGATGAGGTTTGTAGGTCACATGACGCGCATTCATGCAAACTCCCTTCGTGACAACAGAACCAAAACACTGAATTTATTAGCCGAGGAAGAAGTGTTGTGGGAGAGCTGCATTTGTATGTTTTAATGTCATTATGGACACATGATGTGTTAGCCATGCTTGTGTAGTGTCTGCTTTGTTTTAATAAATCCCTCAGTGGCACTGAACAACGACACAAACCGTAAACTGATATCTGCGTGACAATCGACAAACACACACGCAAGTACACACACTCACACAGAGCTTGTTCCTTTTGAGGTGTGAAGGTTCTCATGTTACAGAACACATGGTTTTAACAACACTCTCGACAGAAGACCCACACCTGTCCCTGTGTGTGTGTGTGTGTGTGTGTGTGTGTGTGTGTGTGTGTGTGTGTGTGTGTGTGTGTGTGTGTGTGTGTGTGTGTGTGTGTGTGTGTGTGTGTGTGTGTGTCCTAGCATTACTATACTTGTGGGGACCTAAATCTGTTTACACAGTCACGTGTGGGGACTCACCTCCCTTATGGGGACAAAATGGAGGTCCCCATAAGGGGAATCATTAATTTTAGGGTGAAGACTTGGTTAGGGTTAGGGTTAGGGTTAGTTATGGTTGGTTATGGTTAAGGTTAGGATAAGTCTCCATGTAATGTCCCCTGAAGTAATGTATACATTGTGTGTGTGTGTGTGTGTGTGTGTGTGTGTGTGTGTGTGTGTGTGTGTGTGTGTGTGTGTGTGTGTGTGTGTGTGTGTGTGTGTGTGTGTGTGTGTGTGTGTGTGTGTGTGTGTGCGTGTGTAAATGTTTAAATGATACTCTGTTTATTGGACTGCCAGAAAACAGATCGGCTGTCATTTTGATGATTAAAGGGGCCCTATTATGATTTTTGGAGTTTTCCATTTCCTGTAGTGTGTTATATAGGTTTTTGTGTTTGTAAATGTTCTTGCAAAGGCTAAAGTTAACGGAACTTCAAGGAGTTTCTCATTAGCCTAATTAATATAGCAACATTTCCTGTTAATTGCTTGAGAGATGCTTAGATTGTCTTGCTTTAGTCAGGCTTGGATGAAATTAACTGATTAAAATGCATCAAATGGATCATAAAAATAAGAGCCGTGGTTTTATGAAGAACCAGGAGCTGAAGAGAACGTGTGGTAAACATGGCAGCAGCATGTGAGAGAGGAAAGTAAGTATAGAGACTGACATCATGTCTTGGCATCTTCTCAATGCCCTTTCCGCAAAAGTCAGCTTTTATCTCGGGCAAGCTGCCACATCTTTTTCTCATGAAGGAGAGTGCAATCAATGTTTCAAAATCTCTTGTCAGGATCATGAGCTAGTTGCTTGTGTATGTGTTCCTTTGCGGTTTCATTGTATACAAAGCGTACATCACTAAATTGGTTCCGTCATTTAATTAACCTTAATTTTAAATGGTCACTTTCATAAAAATGAGATAATGGAACAACACTGAATGATTGGTCAATTCATAAGGGTGTGAAAATTGGCATTTGCAGGTGATTTTAATAATAACAGAAATGAGGGTAAGAGAGAAAAGTAGAGAGAGGAGAGGGCAGGTCAGCAGCTTGACAAATGATCCCTAAACAGCTGTCTCCACAAAACACCATTGCCTTGGCAACAGCTGGGATGGAGGGGGGGGGGGGGTGACTTGGAAAGAGACGCTGCTGAGCAAGAGAGTCATCAAAGACATGAGAAGGAGACAGAGGGTGGTCTGGTGTACAGGGACAGACATGAGGAGAGTCATATTTAGAGAGCAGATGGGAAACTGTATTTTCTCGTTATTTGTTGTTATTGCTGCCAGATGTGTCCTTTCATTATGTTAAATGTTCAGATGTATTGATTCAGATCCATCAGTGCACACAAGAGGGCATGAGTCATTTCGAGATAATGAAATTAGGATGCTTATTACTGCTACACAACAACTACTTCATGCAGTGTCAAAGTGATGCCACATTACTTTTTGTTTATGTCACATCAAGCAGACTTTACGCAATATGTGTTACCAGAAGATCTTGATTCTTGTTATGAGTAAAATTCAGAGGTAAAGACGTCACTGCACCACACACGCACTTCGATTTTAACTTCTGGGATTAGACGTCACACTAACGTCCGCTTCATGTTTTATCATCCATCCTTCAACACTGATTTTAATGACAGTGTTCAAGTTCACAACCCCTGCAGCTGCTTGAAGAACAGGTCATCCCATCGTGAAGCCACACCCATTTCTGAAAGCTCGGTTTACAATTCCCCTGCACCACTTGGTGAATTCACCCCCTGAAGCGAGTATGGGCGGTAGAACAGGCTAAGACGTGATTTCTGACACCTGACTTTGTAGCTTGGAGATGTGGATCTTGCTCACTAGGGCTTACAGAGAGGAAGGTGGGACTGCCGAAAAAACAAAGCAGTGGGTGTAGATCTCTGTCAGGTTTTCAAAGGGAGGACCAAAGGCTGATAGGTCTCTCTGTGTGTGCTGTTATTTACAGGCAAAGCTTGTATTGTGAAGAGCCAGAGGATAAGGCTTTATCTCACATCAGAAGATGTTAGTCTTAAAGGATTATTTTCTAAAACAATGTGCTGTGCAGAGAAAACTTCCAGCATCGACTCTTGCTTCACGTTACAAGATCAGAATCAGTGATTGGTGTAATGTCTAATAAAGTGTGTTCTTATTTATTCATTTTGGGCTTTAACCACACATTAAAATCCAAATGTAGGCCTCTTTTATTGCCAAGTACTAGGTCTTATTGGTATGTTAAAAAGGAACATTTTGTGTACTCTCCACACAATTAACCATTAAACTCCTCGTTCACTCTCCCTCTCTTTAATAAGAGCGCCTGTGTATTCCCCGGCCTGTCTGCCTGTCTGCCCTAAGTAGTTTTAATGGATGACTATGAGAAGGCTAATACTATTATGCTGATGTTAATTTTTTGGCTAGCGGGGCCTGTGTTATTGAAACTGAATCTCACCGGGTTATTTATCCCCAGCGTCAGTTGCACCGCAGAGGCAGGAAGGTTGCCAGATATGTGTCTGCGTTTGTGTTTTCCTTTCTGAAATTGGCAGGTCACTTGAAACAGATGTATCTTGATTGTTTATGCCTTGAGTTATTTAAATTGAATGTGTTAAATGTGTTGTGTTAGAGTCCTGAAACCTGAGACTTTGTCGTGTCCCTTAAGAGCTTTAAGGTTTTATCCCGGGATGTTTTCTTTAGGCGGCGGCTCAGGTCGTGTTCTGGTTTGGTTATTTTTGGGTCATGATGTCCTTATGTGCCTTGTGTTTCAAGTAACAAGCACATTGGTGAGGGGGGAAACAGAGAGATGGTCAACTAAACTGCAGGTCAGAACGAATGGATTTAAGAAAACTTGCTAAAGGGGGACTTTACACTATCTCCAGTCATTTAGGGAGTACTTCCTCATTGTGTGTCCTGTACAGTATAATCATTTATCACCACCTCTCTCACCTGTTCATAGTTTTGTTCTGGAATATGATATTTGATTGGTCCTTTCCAGATGCAAACAAGTAAAGCAGCCAAATTGGGGGTACAATAACGTTTTTCTTTTTGATTTTTTGCTTCATTTACACGGGTAAAGTTTTAAAAATCATTTAGATGTTATTGTGTCATGAGAAAAAACTTCTGTGTGCCCAAAGCAAACATAGACCTTTCTTTTATTACATTGGATCAAGTCAGATATTAGTTTTTACAGTATGATGAAGTGGTCAGGTCAGTGTCCCTAAATATGTTGATAAAGGCAGGGGTCACGTCTCAGTTTTGAGCCTTTGCAGACTACTAGGGTTTTTGTGTATGGCTCAGAAGAACCTTATTTGAGTCAGGCCGACTACATTTTGAATAACAAACGGAAATGTGTGTCTGTGTGTTCTTGCATGTTTTCAATTTGCCCATTAACACCTGCTCGGCATGCTGAACACACCGGCTTTTCTGGTTATTTTCTGGCATGCCGTTCTATTAGGCAAGGCAAGTTTATTTATATAGCACATTTCAACACAAGGCAATTCAAAGTGCTTTACAAAAAAAAGCACTTATTAGTGCCGTGTTGCTGCGGGTAACCACCATGACTGGTGCAGTATGCGGTCAAACGTTGCCAGTTGTAGTAAAAGCTCAGACCATTTCATGCTCTGCTGGGCCTCTCTTTCTATCTCTCTCTTTTTTCTCCGCCGCTAATTGTATTGCACTGACAGACAATGAAGAGAAGAGAGAGACGGAGAGGAAGAGAGAGACGTAGAAATCAATGGAGGTAAAGAAAAAAGTGTACCGATACAGTAAAGACCGGACAGAGAAATGATTGGACGAGGGGATAGTTAAAGGAGAGCAGAGAGACTAACAAGTGAAAGAGAGAGATTCTGAGTAATCCATATGAGAGAAACACAAAGAAATAAACTACATCCTCACTTCTTCTCTTCCCATACCTACAATCTCTCCGCTTCCCATCAACTCTGAAATGTATAACATCGATTTCAATCTTACCTGTACTGTAATGTAATATATAATTGTCAAATGAATATTTATGATACATCAATATAGTCACTGTAAACCAGTGGCGAACCGTCAGGGCCTTCAAGGTATTCAGAGAATACCCAGGAACACTCAGATAAAACAAACAAAAAATCGATTTAATTATATAAATAAGATGTAAGAAAATGTATATAAAATGAATAAATGAGAATGGTATCTGTGTTGTTGATCTGTAATATTACAGTGTTACGTTGATTTGTTTGTCCTTCTCGGACCATGCACTACGCATTTCAGTGGTTTTGTGTTAGAAAAGAAAGCAACCAATCAGATCTTGTTCTGGGTCTGGGTAGAATCTCCTTCAACCAAGGTATTCTACATCCTTGATAAGGGGGTGGGTGTGTCTACAGAAGGTCCAGTTGTGATAGACACGGTTCGCCACTGCTGTAAACATGATACAAACTATCATAAGCCTCAGCTATACTTCAGTTTTAAGTACATTTTAAGACTAGCTTATGAGTATGCTAACAATAGGCTAAATAAACCTCCTAGCATGTTAGCTTTCTGAGGTTAGCATTTCGCTAAAAGCACAGCTGTTTCTAAGAAGTAAAGTCTAACAATGCTGCTAGCATGGCTGAAGATCAAGCTAGTGTCGCTCTGTTAAAGGAATGGTATGCTCATGACACTCATTTTTAAATAATTATCATCCGATAAAACAGACCAGTCTCTGCCAGTCTTTCTTTTTTTTTTTTTTTAATCCGATGACATTATCAGTGATTTTAAACTGATTAATTACCGAAATAACATCAACACTGTGGGCGGCGCCATTTTACCGGACGTGACGTAAAACATTCGTTTGGTTTCGAGGACACGTTGATGTTCATGTTATTTACTGTAGTTACTCTCTTCAAATATGCCTCATTGTATCGCGAAACATTGCCACAATTCTGATAGGAACAATCCACGGAATGCTCGGTTCCATCTGTTGCCAAAAGGTAAGCGTAGGAAGTACGTTCGGAGGCAGTGGCTAGCGAAATGTGGCCGGCCCGAACCGAAAGATCCACAGGCGCATGTATGCAGCGAACATTTCAAGTTTCCGGACGACTACTCTGAGAGTATGATAAAACATAACATGGGATTTATTGAACAACCATTACTTAATGGAGATACAGTACCATCGGTCTTTCTGGTGTCATCACCGACCAGGACACCAGTTCGGCCAGTTGAGAAATCGCCCTCTGCAAGTGTGAAGCGACGGAGGACCAGAAGTAGTGCTCGGAGTAAGAATAAGGTATGTTATAGCGCATTTCCATTGCAGCGGGTAGCCCCGTTTAAACGTCCTTTATCGTCCAGGCCAGTTTTTGGTGGCCTTTCCATATAGCGTAGTACCGGCTAGTGGGTATTTCCCCCCAGTTTTTCCGGCCCCATAAAATCGTGGTTCTAGGGCCAGGGACAACTAGGCTGAGTATGCTAAACTAGAGAGGGAATCGCTAGCAAGGGTGGTACTACATGCATACATACATATCTAGTAATCAAAATCATTGTATCTACTAAGTAGTACTAAGTAGGCTCGAACCTGTATGGCTGAATTCCCCCATCCAATCTCTTCATATTGCTCAAAACTTCTTCCTCGGCTGACGAGTCCGAACTCAAATACTCCATGTTTTCGTGTGTTTACAAAGTGAACGCATGGATGACGTCACGACCATCACGTGACTACTGAAAATGGGCAAAATGGCAGCGGCCTGACGGAATATACAGGTTTTGATAAAAAAGAGCTATAAAATCATTATTTACCGGGGAATATCGCTGATTTCTTCAGGGTATGGTTTAAACATAATGTTTCACTAAATACTGAAGTTTTGATTAATTATCTAATGAGTGGAGCATTCCTTTAACATTTTAATTTGCAAATTGGAAACTGTACTGACCTTTGGTGAAAATAACTCAAAGGGAAAGTTCAAATTATCCAAACCATTTCCTAGGTTCATCACTAACACGTCCTTAGATTGTGTTTTTTTACTTTTTGATTGATGTACTCTTTTTTCTTCTGTGTCCTTTTCCCTGTCTTTGTTTTGCGTGAGAAAGAGAGTGACTTAGTAACTTGGCTTTGTTTTTTAATAAGCTACTCTTCCTCTTTTCTCATTCTTTCCCTCTTCCCCTCACTCCATCTCATTCTTTCAGCATGATAAACAGAGATGTCAGCGTTCAGCGAGATCCAGCAGCACCAGTAAATCTGCTGCAACATAATCACACTTGACAGCTGATGGATTTAATCTCTTAGCTGGAATTCTGGTGTTTGTCTTGTTTCTTTCAATAAGCAGTCCCAAGAAATCTTGTATCTAGAAGTACTCATTCACCTCTCCCTTCATGCACCTTGTGTGACAATTTCACAACATGTTAGGCGTGGAGGCGTGTGGCGCAGTGTGGGCTAGTGCGTTGGTGTTCAGATCAGGGGAGCACAGGGTCAAACCCCACTGCAGTCAGCATGTCGTTGTGTCCCTGGGCAAGACACTTCACCCCAAATTGCTCCTGTGGGGATTGCCCACAGTATCGAGTGCGTCTAACAAGTAACATGTAATGTTAACATAGCCAGTATAGTTTTGGTCAGTTTGCAACAAGGGAAACCTTTCCAAAAAAGGATGAGACTATGTTTGGACTAATTCGTTCGACAGATGTTGTGATGATGTAAGAAGTCCAGTGTTTGGCTGTAGAGTTAAAACTCAACTGCAAGGGACTAATGTAGTGATTTGTCTTGGGAATTATTAGCTTTTCATGAGCACTTATGGATGCTATGTAGACGTAATGTGTAATTGAAAGGGAATTGCATTGCATTACTGAATAACACACAATAAGAACAAATAACTTGGCTGCAACAACAGTGGACATATGGGAATAAACAAACTATTGCCTGCTAATATTCCCCAAAATCAAGAAAACATTTCAGGCTTTTTCCATTTGTTTAGTGTCAATCATTGTTGATATTGTATTTAAACATGTTGAAGCGAGCACTCTTACAATACAGCAAGTCAATTCATGTTACTCCCCTGTGGCCATTGAGTATTTTTGTTTGCCTGGTTCAATAGTTTGCTAAAGTGTTTTTGCCATTGTAGAAGACACATTTTCAATTCTCTAACCTGGCGTTTAAAGGAATACTCTAACCAATCAGTGTACGATTGGAGAATAAACCCCTAAAGGCCTGTCATCCTGTAGATATTGGTTCAATTTCTGGGTTGAGTAAGAAACAAACCCAGGTTGGAGAGTGAACGATAACATTAGTAGAGGCCCAAATGTTTAGAGGAGTGGCTTTGAATTTGGAAGATGTTCCGGTCAGACCCTCAAATGATCTGGAACAATGTGGGCGGGTGTGTTGTCAACAAGGATTGGTGGGATGCTCTTTCAGTCATTGATCTCCCATGTGTCCAGTAGCTCCGTGGGTGATTTTGCAAGAATGTAAATGAGGTAGTTGCTAGGAAAAGCAACTACGCCCTGCTTGTCCTCGGATACATAGTATTAAGGAAATATGTTAAGAGAACACTTTTAGCACAATAAGTCCATAATTGTTTCCTTTCCCAAGCATGCAGGTTCAATATTGTACATTTTACATTTGCTTTCACTGCTTTCAATTAACCAAAACCTCTTTGTATCTGATTTCACTCGGGCTGCTAAGGGAATATTCTGTTAATGAGAACAGCAGAGAAATACACAGCATTGCTAATGAGCTACAGGCTTGTGGAAAGAGAGCCAACAAATAAAAGCATTTGCCTATTTGAAGCTTAGAGACATCATATATGAACCCATTATTAATAAAACTAACAGTTTCAACAATAAGACAAGGAACTTTACTTGCCCTAATGAATAATTAAGTAAAGCCTTATATACAGTACATACAGGAAGCTAGTCATTTCCATTTTAATCACCTAAGTGGACAATTTCTCATTATTTTGCATGTTGATTTGTCTGTTCGTCCATTTTTAGAGTTTTGCTTCTGATTGTATTGAATAATGAACAGGACATGCTCATTTCCTATTTCCTGGAACATCAAACCTCTCAGATTTCAAGCTATGGCATTTGGAAAACATCTGCCTATTTGAAGATAAGACACATCATATATGGACCCATTATTAATAAAGCTAAGAGTTTCAACACTAAGACATGGAGCTTTACTCATCCTAATGAATGATTCACTTGAGCCTTATATTAGGGGTGCACCGAATGGGAACTTCTTGGCCGAAACCGATACCGAAAATAGGAAACAGTTGGCCGAAAACCGAATGCCGAAAGGCCGAAAATGATTAATTGAAATATATATATATAATGTATACATTTTTTACCAATGTTGTTCAGCTACCTGATTATGGAAATAGACATGATTATGGCAAAACATAACTTAAATAATAATCACTATTATGGGTCCATAAAACATTTATTCAGCACTTTTGAACATTTGTACATTTATTTTCTCTGTAGGATAATAACTACAACAAAGTGCATTCAGAACAAAGCCAAGGGGCTTTAAAACAGCATAAACATCTAGGCCAGTAGGCCTACAACAAAATAGTGTCAACAACAACAAATGCACCTATAAGTGATGGAGTAATCCCGAAGTGCTGAAAGTCTTTGAAGTTACACCCCCTCGAGAAATGTCAGCTGAACACGTTTTGCAAATCGCAATCCGCGCCTCTTTATCTGATATTGTGAAGTATCTCCAAGCGGCAGACATGTTGGCTGTGAGCCAGCCGTGAGCATGGTCCCTGCCTCGCCGCGTCGCCGCGTCTTTATTACGTCATCACAACAACACGTTAGGTTGCCTGTTCTGACATTCGGTGATATTTTTTCGGTGATATTTTTTCGGTGCTAAAACCCTTTCGGCCGAAAGGGCCTTTTTAACCATTTTCGGCCGATAATTTTCGGTGGCCGAATTTTCGGTGCATCCCTACCTTATATATTTGAGCTAGTCATTTACATTTATATTACATAACTAGAACATTTCACAGTATTTTGCTTAACCTGATCATCTGTATGTTGCTGTATGTATGCTTTAATTATTCCTTTTGAAAGTATTGAAACAGTGAAAAATGAGAAGTGATTTAGTGGAGCTGTGAAGTAAATATAAAGCAGTGTGTGTTTCAATGCAAAGCTGGATATTCTGATTTGCTGCTGGATGAGGTATTTTCTATGCAAATCTCTTGAAACCCACATGGATGGGGTTTCAGTTATAAGTCCACTTGTGATCCAGTGTCAGTGCACTTTTTTAACATGACACTGACTGTGATACAAACAGTGGATGCAGTAAGGGGAAGGTTTAAACATGTAGATGAAATCTGCTGCGAGTCAGGTGTAGGAGGATGTCTGATGTGAGCTGAGAGCTGTGATAACCAAGTTGAGGTTCAAATGATTTGTGGTGCTCAGTGGCCCGAATCACTATATGTGATGCAAGAGAGTGAGTCTCGCCTGCAGCTTTACTGGGACATGTATGTGCTAGTAGTTGGGATAGTGAGACACACACACACACACACACACACACACACACACACACACACACACACACACACACACACACACACACACACACACACACTAGGGCTGCTCGATTATGGCAAAAATCATAATCTCAATTATTTGGGTTCTTAATTGATGTCACGATTATTAAAAACGATTATCCATTGACTTTGAAAACATCCATTTATTGAAAAAAATGTGAACAGTATGTTTTTAACAGTTGATTACCCTGAACACAAAAATAATAATAATAATCGTTTTATTTCGATTGCGTTGTTTTCATAATCGTTGCAAGCCAAAATCGTAATTGCGTTTAAAATACGATTAATTGAGCAGCCCTAACAAACACACACACACACACACACACACACACACACACACACACACTCATATATAATCTCTTCTCTTCTGATAGCTGCTTTTCTTGCTGCACGAAGAGAGGAACAAACACACAAGGGACATGCACCCTGGTTAATATGTGCAATTCTGGAAAGTGAACACACACACTCACTCACCCAAAACCACACACACTGTCTCCATCTCTCTCCTGCTCTCCCTCACTCTCTCCCTCTCATTGCCGCAGCTGCAGTGTAAGCTAATCTGTACGAGCTCCAGTGTGCGGGATCCCTGGCTTACAGAGATCTGATACCGATTCATCTGCCTCCCTCTTTTTTTCATCCCTTTCTCTTTCTCTGCCTCTCTGTAGTGTTCAATGCTGCAAATATATTACATCTGCATGCTCTCTCAATGAAACAGGCTGATCACGAGACTCCGGCTCTGATCTTTGATTGATTTCACCTATTAAATCCACTTTAGTTATGAGCGGGGATTTAGATGAAGCAGAGGAGGCGGTTGGGAGATTCTTAAAGCTGCAAGTCACCACAATGTGCGTTATCTTTACAGTTCTATACTGTGTGTTGCCTTTTTGAGATTTAAAACCAAATGGCCATGACCAGCTAACTAAAGATGTGGCAGAGCATATGTGTACATCATGTATTGTAGTTTTTAAAAAGCAATATTCCTGAATGGTGGAAAAGCCTTGTCATGCTCCTGGATACATTTTCTGTGTAACCTATTCTGACTAGATGTCCCCGTTTGCCAGGAACAATGTCTGCATGTAATGCTTCGTCACCGGCTTGGAAACTCTGTAGAAATACACAGATTGGTGACCCTTCCAACATTTAAGCAGTCACGTATTGGCCTATTAGGCTGTTATGTCGATTTCCCATTGTTAAATGAAAACAATTTTAACGTTTGATTCAATATAATGAAATCACAAAAGGTTTGTGTGCACACTTGCTCTTTAAACCTGCACTTTTTGTTTTTCTTGTTCAAATGTTTCCAAATTACCAGAAGCCATGCGTGACTCAGATTCCGGTCTCTCTCTCTCTCTCTCTCTCTCTCTCTCTCTCTCTCTCTCTCTCTCCTCTCTCTCTCTCTCTCTCTCTCTCTCTCTCTCTCTCGCTGCACAAAACAACCCAATCTGGCCGCTGCAGGCGCCCACCTACCTGCTACCTATGTCTTCATCCAAAATAAAATAAAAACCGAAAATGTCACAAACTGGAGAAAGGGCTTTTGGTCATACTGCAAATTGCCTTCTAATAAATTGCTCTCATGAAAGATCATAAGTATTAATTGGGTGATAACAGGTGAGTGATGGAGCATGTGTGTGTTTGGGGTTAAAGCTGCCAAATAAATCATTGGATTTGTGTCAAATGTCTGGGGATCAAAAGATCAATGTGATTATCCCACCTCTGGACGACTGCTCACATCGACTCTTGAAGCTGAAAGGAAACATGTTAATGACTCAGTAAAAATGTGCAGATAAAGATTCATAGGTTTTATTGGCATATCCACTTATGCAGGTGTTCTATCTCCCATATCCAATGTATGAAGAGATTAGAATAGAAAAGAAACCTTGATTTCAGTGCTTGATGTGTTTCTCAAATCCTTTGATGTAGGGTCTGGCCATTTACAAAAAAGAAAATAGTTATGCAGATATGAACCTACAGGTAGCAGCCTATTAGCTTAGCATAACAACTGGAAACTATAATAGTCTGGGGATTACAAAAACTGCTCAAAGCTGACCTATTCAGGTTACATCTTGTTTGTTCAGTATGTAATCACAATGAGGAATTCAAGGCCAGTAGTGTCTGTGTCTAACAAAAAAGACATGCTTGTAGTATGTATCTATCTTTTAATGTCATATTTACAAATTCACAAACTGTTGAACTAATTCCTTCAGCTAATGCTCCTCCTCACAAGAATACATAGAACATAGTTACACATGAAAATGATGATAGCCAGTGGCCACAGCATCGCGTGTCACATCTTTGTGTTGTGATCTGGGCCTGACAGCTTTTTACTGACATTGCTGTTACCCCCCAGCTGGTCTTCCAACTGCAAAGTGCACAAAACCCTGTACACACATTTTGAGTACGTTTGAGTGTGTTTGTGTATAAGAGAGGCTATAGCTATGTTTAGCTTTCTGCCTCTAACTATCTTCCACATTCACTGGACGTAAACATCTCCTCATATACTCATGGTGCATCTTGCAGAGAGTGAAAGTAGTTTGCAGTCAAATTAAAGGAACACTACACGACCAGCTTAAACACTAATCTGACATGCAGTGCATTTGAGACTCAGCATTATTGTTAATGTATGGTCTATAAACATGTATGTAAGGGTGTGTGTGTGTGTGTTTATATGTGTATACAGTGTTTTGCTATATTTGAAGGTAATCAAAGTGTATATCTTTAATGCATGTGTGCGTAATGGTATGCAATAGATAAATGATACATCATTCTTACTGTCAGTTCTGGTCCTCTGGGATCCGACCCCGACGAGTTCTCCCACGATCCCGGGAATAGGAGTATAATCGGGAATATCAGCTGGGAATTATCTTAATAGTAGAGATTCAGTGCAGGGATTTACTTCTATGTCCTCATACATCACAGAGCTGTCATAACTTACCGTTGTAGGGCGTTGAACCCCGGTTTATTATTTGTCCTGTGTGTAATGCATGTGTTTCTACATATGGTGTTCAACCCCTGCAGAGAGTGTTGAGGTAGATCAGATTGATTGTGAACGAGGAGGCAGCCCAGTGGCACACCCTGATCCATCTTAATAAGATACTCGTTTTTTAATTAGAAGTTATTTTAAAAACAAACGTCATGATCCGCCAGTGGGGAGAAATCATACAGTAATCCCTTGTTTCCACAGCTAGCTTCATGTCATGATTTTATAAATGTGCATATTGAAAAAAACAAGCTTAGTGAGAGACTTCGTATCTAGAGGCTACACATACAAATCTATCTCAAGAGATTGTGCGCTTCTCCCTTAACTTCAAAGAACATTTCATGCATCAGAAACCCTACATGAACCTATGTGACAGACTACAGCCAGCAACTGCTCTCAAGTCTATAAATATACTTTATGCTATAGTCTGAAGTAGGGCTGGGCGATTTTTTCGGTTGTAACGATTAATTTGCATTTTTACTTTCCTACGGTTTGTGAAATGGCTGAACCGAAAAATCGCGATTTAAAAACATTTCTAGACTCCGCAGATTTGTTTTGCTTTAAGGGACTCCGTAGTAGCTTACTCTCTCACTTTCCAGAACGCGCACAAAACTCAGCCACATTGCCTGTGACTACCCGATCTGCAGCTCTGTGTACACATATATCACTTAAATTATTCAATACATCCTTTGTACTGAAGTATTCAAGAGTAAATAAAGTTTAATATAAATGATTTGCTGTGGCCAATTGTTTTCATTGCATTTACAGACCCGTGTAACTCTCTGATACCACCCAATGAATGCATTGACTTGCTTGTAGAACCACGCTACACAAAACAGATAGCAACACCTATACAAACTATTTAAAAAAAAAGGGGCTACTGTATCGACCTATATAAATATTATTATTTTTTCAAAATACCAAAAAATATCTTGCATTTTAGCCATGCCTCATTTCGCTCCATTTGCTTTTTCCAGCGCTGTTTTTGCAGAGAGCTGATTCTGTGAGCTGCAGCTGACCACGCCCCCCTGCAGGAGAGGGGAGCGTGCTCTGAGATCAGCTGCTGGGCGGTCTGTGGAGGGGGAGGAAAAGAGATCTCCGTCCTCCGTGTTTTATTCTTATAGAAGTAAGAAGAGAAGTAATGGGGCAGAAACCCTCCTTTTTACGCAGCGGTCCAGACATAGACATCAAACGGCGACACATATTCAGTTGGCAGTTACTTTGGCATTAGGGCAGGGATATCTAGATACTTCCCAAGGTCTGACATCATGAAGTGTGCTACTTTTAAAGCAAGCAACGATGTTTTCAAATCTGTAATCAAAAAGCTCCTCAAAAACTCTATCGAAGCAGTTCCTGCCGTTGCTACGTTAGTTCAAACAGTAACAACGGACTACTTTTCTTAGCGGATGCATGTCAATTTAAATCAATACATAAAACTATTTTTTAAGTCAATAAAATCATTTTCTAAATCCATAAAAGCATTTCAATTAATATTGGGAGTCATGTCGTTACTTAGTTGAGAATGTGGCCATGTGTAATAAGCGGGATGATGTGCACATTGCATAATGTGCCTTCATGCCGATCTAGATCCATCCGCAAAAAAAACTAAAAAAGGGCTCGTTCGCGGGCGAGAGCCGGCTCCCGTCGTTCACTTAAAAGAGCCTTGGTCTGGTTTGTTTAGAAAAAAACAGAAAAAAATCGAGGTTTAAATCGAAAATTGTCCATTAGTTAGAAAAAAAATCGCGATTTTATTTTTAGGCCAAATCGCCCAGCCCTAGTCTGAAGCACAGAAACAATTAAATCTAACTCTCTAGATACTAAAATCTATACACTATACCTTTTATGAGATATGACCAGATGCTGTTTGCAAGTGTCCATTTCCCAAGGCTAAAAAAGGGAAAATGTTTCTTGACCATTGAACCACTTCAGACCTTTTTCCCTCTTATTTTCTCCCTATGAGGTTTTTATTTTAGAGTCATACGGTTACATGACATTGACATATTCCCTGTTGTTTCCTCCCCCTCTGCTTCCTGCACGAGAGGAACGTGGGGGTGTCAGTAAGTTTGTTAAGGCTAATTGGAGGTCTTTAATGAGATGACTGGAGACGGATGCCGACCAGAAGCTTGAAGGGTAGCTGGGGGCTGCTCACCTGATTAAAATAAATTAGGTTATTGTTCTTTAAGGTTGAAGTGAGGTTATGGTAATAGATGGACAGATCATCGAGAAGAGAAATGGATTAGGAGATGCTGAAGTTTCGTTCCACAATTTAAAACTCATCTTTTATATACAAAACAAACGACGGAGACTCTTTCCTTTCTATTCGTCGGGGCAGAAAACCCACAAAATTACAATTAGATCATAACCAAAACTCTCCATGGAAATGCAGGATAATGAAATTCCTTTAGAGTTAGCAGCTATTAAGGGCAGAAACTTCCACCACACCGATTATGTAATGAGGGAAACTCTGGGATAAGTAACTGCCTTTGCCTCCAAATTGAAAATTAAACATGAATTAGGAAAGTTTGATAACTTCTTTTCATTCCAGCAGATAAATTAAAAGACCAACATCAGTAAGTTAATATGTAATCATAATATTTCAAATGTATCAGTTATTAATCAGCCAAAAAGAGTGGTTCCAGCCAAATGAAAGAGAGAGGAGAAATAAATTCACGCTGCCATCTATCAGCAATGGCAGGTTGTCTATATGTTGGAGGACTGAGCTATCCCACAATGCCCTCGTGGCCATGCTGCCTATCTCCGTGGTGACAGGCATCTCCCTGGTGAGCCATGATTGGATGAACGGACTGTCAGGGAGGAAAGGCCCCTTGAGTGTGTGTGTGTTGTGTGTGTGAAGATCTATTACCTCACACACTGACAGTGAGGAACGCCCTCATGCCTGCTTCATACCCCATGTGGTCACACACACTGACAGACATGCATGTTTTTGTACCTTGTGAGGACCTTCTCGTGACTTGCATTCATTTCTTGCCTAAGGAGAAACGGATACTAATGAAAAAGTAATCTGTGGAGCTGTGGTAAGGGCCACTTGATATATGTAAGTGCAATAGGTTTATATTGTTAAAATAAAGTATATATTATTATAAAGCTCAAATAACTAAGCAGATTTGTGGGAATTGAATATTTTAACCTAAACAAACTAAACTTGGTGGATATGTTTACCCTGACTTTGAGATTTTCATGAACATTAAATTGTTGAACAAGCTGTATTTATAAACTCCTCAAGTAATGATAAAGATATACAATGATCTTGTAGTTAAGTATATTTTTCTGTACGATTATTACTTTTAGAAACTCATAACTGAGCACTATTAGTTTAACAGAGTGAGGCCAGTGGATGTAGGCTATTACCTGATCCTGTTTCCAATGTAGCACACGGACTCCCAAGACGCTATGTAGGACAAGATAGCAGGAGAGAGAGAAAGGCCTCTGGCTCTCCTTCCTTCTGGTTTCACCCTCATTTTAACTCTCAGGCATACTTTAAGACTTTACCACTATCAACTCTTTCCATGTTATCTCTTTAAACTTTCTGTCACTGTTTCTAGCCCATCATTGCTTTCACTCTGCCTCACTTATCTCAAGGAAGTATGGCCGTTTTAAATTGATCTGATTCCATTAAATCTTTAGGAGTGTCCCCATTTGACACATGGAGACATCATTCATGAATACCACTGTTATAGGTTGCTTTTACATTTAAGCTTATGTTGGTTTTCCAATGCTAACACCTTTAACCACTATGAATGTAATGGAGCAATATTTAGTGTGGGTCCCCGTACTGTTTAATATGTAATGCTAATAAATAAACTTAGCAATGCACGAACAAAGGCAGTGAAGAAGATGACTTCTAGCAAACAAACGCAATTAATGCTTAAGGAAATGCATTAGACCTGAAGGATGAACACAGTTTTGCTGAGAAATCTTAAATAACCACAACATTAAACCTTAAATACCTTATCGAGGAAGAGGATAATCTAAAACTGGCCATTGTGCAGCAAATGTCTTGGTATATTTTAGTATCTCAACAGAGCAAACATTTCCAGTTTTATTTTTGCAACTGTTTCAGATGAGCAAATGAGATTTATTCTGTTTCATACCCCTGTTACAGCTACAATTTGTCATTCTGTGACTCCATAGAGACGACGCTAGCAGCCCACTACTGTGTCCCATTTTAGGAGCCACATGCTTCAAAGGACACAGCCTGTGTAGTCACTGGAGGATTGAGTCTGCATCTCTTCCTTCAATAAACAATGGAGTCACCATAGCCTCATATCTAAATCTGAAAGCGTCTTGCGTGCATTAGATGTTCAATTTGGCGAAATGACTGAGACTGAAACACAGCTGGAGCTCAACTGTTACCAATAAACTAGCTCTCTATCAGTGTAGTATATCTATCAGTGGCATCATGGGGTATTACCTGTTTTCAACACTGCGCTAATATTTCATCCTCAGACATTTTACTGTCCAATATGGATCGATGTTGGCTGTTTAATAGGAGTCTGACGTGTGGAGGTTTTTGTGCTCTGACTGTGAATATTTCTTTAATTTGATTCAAAGCAAAGCCTGCCGCATTCTGAGTGGTGCCAACCATTCAGAATGCAAGTGGGAGTAAATGACAATCAATAAAAAACACTGCATCAACAATATAACAATCAAGAACTGATGTGGTATAACAATAAGTGAATGAAGAGGAGGCAGAACATGTGGTTGACAGTGATGTAGAAATGACTAACCTTAATGCTAAAAGAGTGTTTATTGACCAATATGCAATGAAAATGTATTAAAGTTTGTATTCCTCTAACTGGGTGGAAGAAAATGCTTTCTGAAAAAGACAAATGAGTTTATTTCTCTGCAAGTGGGCGGTTTTATTGTCACATTTTTCACCACTTATGATATTTGACCAAGTGGCCAATATACTGCAAACCGTTTTAAAAGCATAGCTCGATCGCTGTCTCTCTGTGTATAATTTATTAGATACTATATAGGCCCCCAAGCTGAACAGACGACAGGTAATTTAGGGCTGTAAATCGTTCCCACACACACACACACATATCTGTGTAAACAGCAGGGCATGGCTCGTGTCGGTCTGACCCTGTTAGTTCTCTGTTTGATATACAACAGACAGAAGGGCAACTGTAGGTGTGTGTATGTGTTATGTGTGTGGTCGAGAGTGTGTGTGTGTGTGTTTAACATCCCCTTCTGTTGTGAAAACTGATCTGATATTTGAAAGTGTCCCTCATATCTGGTTTTTAAATATTTTTCTGTGATTTAACACATGTACAGTAAAGACAAGGCCAGAGTTAGTGTGTGTCACGTTGTGTCACTTCCAAACCATTACATCAATCCTCCATTACACATTCATCCTGCTTCCGCTGCTTCCAGTATACTGTCAAACCAAACTTTGTATGACCGGCCCACACACACACAAACACACACACACACACCGCGCTGCCAGCCTCCTCTGCTTGTCTGTTCTCCAAAGATCTTAGGCTGCAGTACTTCACATTTAGTCAGATATTGATAGAAAAACTCTCTCATCAGTCCCTGTTGTCGTATGAATGTGTTCATTAGCCTGGCAGGGCGAAGAAAACACTTCTGAGTGGGTTTTT
>NW_022990310.1:55000-72500 GCF_902827175.1 Gymnodraco acuticeps
GTCATAACACTCTACTGAACCCCCAAGTGACTCAAATTAAATGAAGTCTTTTACGGCTTCAAAGCTGCCGTCGTAAGATGTCAACAGTCTGGTTGTTTATCTCCCTTCTAATTGGCTCTGCATGTGACATTGAGTTGTGTACTCATTGGGTCTTTTAACGTGCCTCAGCCAATCAGAGGTCATGAGCAGTTATCCGGTTTGTATTTATTATTCTACCAGCGGTCCTCAGTGTTTTAGAAGTGTCCTGTATCTGAGGCTGAATGTCAAGAAGCTTTCCTAATGAACTTCACGCCAGTGCTCTGCTGGGAAGCAGCGTGGTACGACATCTGTCATAACACAATCGGTCACACACACATCCATACGCACACAGGGAGACAGAGAGAGCGGGGCAACAGGTGTGCTTTCTATCGCAAATATTCCCTCACCACCTCTCTCTTAAATTCCCATCTTCTCTCCCTTCTTATTTTTAAATGTCTATTTAACCATGCAATGAATGTGTTGTTGTCTAACTCTATTGGAAACAATGCCATGTAACGACAAACTGCTAACACTTTTACTTAACTCTATCACAAAAGCATGTGTCTTCTTAGTAAAGTAGAACATCCACTGATCAATCGTGGGTTTCTCCTTTTGATCATAACCAAAGTTGTTTCCCTGGGCAAGACTGTTAAGATCATTGACTAGTGTAAATGTGCCTTCTGTGGTATGTCTAGGTCACACATTTTTTCAGAGAGTGAGTGGTCTTCCCGATCATTATTCCCGCTGGTAATTCCTGCTAATATTCCCAGCAGTATTCTGGTTAAATCTGGGTCAGTGATCTGTTTCCCAGTGGATACTGGCCTGCTTTCGTTCCCCACTTCCACTGTCCTGGTTCAACCACTTATTATTAGCATCTACCTAAGGCAGTGGTTCCCAACCTGGGGGGCGCATATAATTGTAAGGCAATACATGATTGTCACTAAAAGCCTTGTCTCTACATTACAATAAAATATAAAAAATAATTGACTAATTAATTTTAATAAAAATTCAAGTTAGTATTAAAGGCAGAAAAAGACAGAAATTTATAATTCTTTCTATAGAAATGTTTCTTCTGCGCGTTAAGTGTCCAAACCGGACTTGTCTGGATAAGCGCATTTTTAAAACATAGTCATTGTCCATGCCGGTTTCAGTTGGATTATTTGTCACAGTTGCTCCGATCAGATCGGTCTCCTCCATTTTGTAGATATTTACGACTTTTGAATCCACATAAACACATCGGCAAAATCCGGCTTACTTTGAGCATGTGTTTTAAACAGTTTAATCCCTTTGTGAATTGTTTCCACTTGCGCCGTCCTTTAATTTCTTCATACAGCGGGAATCCAAATAAATTAATCCTGAGTCCAATAACCATCAAAGTCACTCCAATAGTGCTCCTTAATTACGCTTTCATCCTCCTTTAACTAAATACTTCACATTCATCCAGTTTGTGACAGTAGTTGTAGCATTTTTGAGACTTTTAAACTTTAATTACCGCTGTTGCCCCCCCCGCAACTTCCAACAGGAGTCATTTGGGGGGGCTCTTGGGAAAAAAGTTGGGAACCCCTGACCTAAGGCAATGTCTGAGTCTGTGTGTGTTGGTGTGAGTGTGCGTTGGTGTGTGTCTGGGTCTGTAAGGCGGCTGAAATTTGAATTATTCATTATTAATTGTTTTAAGTTAGATGTTTTTTATCTTTAAAACAATGCTTACGATAACATGGTCTGATGTCTGATGCCTGTAAAACCAGCTTAGTATCAATGCTAGCATTCCTCAGAGACATCAATGGTTAGTGTTAGCCACAAGCTAACCACCTAATAACAGACTGAAGTACCATGTTATCACTTTGAAAGGACATTTTTTCCACACCAGCTGGTAGGAATTCCTCAGGGAAAGAGTTTGTATGCATTTGGTTCACAGTGTGCATATGTGTGTTTGTGTGTGATGTGTGTATGCCTGATGCACTAGGCGTATCATTAAAGGAGGCAAGGATCATATTCACACAGTTTCCTGCAGGCTTTAGCACAGTCAGTACCACAGTAGGGGTTACACACACCGGCACAAACACACACACACCCTTCAGCCTCCTTAGTGTATTATGGATTTGACCTCTAATATGCTAATGCTCAGGGCGCAGTGGGTGTTTACAAGATGCACAAACACACACTTTTCTGTGCACAACTGCAGAGTCATGCAAAACTAAGCACCCCACAACAAAGCTACTAATGGCAGATCCTAATGAAGAAACGTGATGGTGCTCAGCATCAAGCAGCATGGGGGTCCTTCTGTCCCGTGGAAAGACAAAGAGCTGTGAAAAAGTGGGAACAAATTAGATAATGTATTTAATAAACAGTGCAATGTCTGGCCTACTTAACAAGTCCCAGTGCACACACACAACCAAACGCATTATATGCAGATAAATGCAATATTGCTTTCATAGAAATCTGGGTTCTTGTTTCTCTCGTAGAAATCTCAGGTCTCAGGTGACCTGCAGAGTGTTTACTATGTGTGTTTAATCAAAGTGTGTCTTTGGCATCTCTGTATGTGTTTATGTGTGGCTTTCAGTTTTTTGTGTTAAAGCATTTTTATGTGTCTATGTGTGCTGCCCAATTAAACATAATAAGCCCACTAAAACCACAGACATCTACAGCGTTACAGACCAAAACCATGCAGTGTGATCCTGGGGCTAAAGTCTTGTGAGTCATTAAATGGAGTTATATGAAATTTCAATTATAAAAACAGATATTTTTACACAAACTGTAATGTGCTGTGTTTTTTATTTGTTTGTTTATTAGACCAGATTTCCGCAGAGCTGGCTTCTGGTGAAATGCCCTCTACTGTTTTCTGTATGGCCCAGATAAGGATGTTGTCGAGCCAATGACTGTATGATCCCCTGTATGTTGCGGACCACTGCAGCAAACTACATTTACTCGCTGCTGTCTGGATTCTTTCAGTATTGTTTTGGCGTCAGTGTTACAAGACCCAAACCTTATTTCCTCTCACACATATCATCCGCGACCCGACCACGGATAAGCGGGAGAAGATGGATGGACATATCATTCCGACATTTTGTTTTCCTTGTCCTCTGGCTATCTCTGTGTTTTCCTGCACCAGCCTAACATCATCACTGCTAATCATCCTCCACCGCTGGCTTACATATTGCGCTACCTGCTGCAGATGGGACTCTACGTAGCAGCTGGCTAAGAAGGAGGATGAGCATTCCAGATAGGAAAGCAAACAAAAAGCACAACACTGACTCATTCAGTCGTATTCTCGTTTCAGAGTATCTGTAATAGAAAACAAATAGTGCCCAACCATCATTTGGCTGAAAATGCATTCCTCAAAAGGGAAATAGCTATTTTGAATGACTTTTTTATCCTTTTTCTCTAATCAGTATCAACAATTCATCAACAGAATAGTGCAAGGACTTTTAGGCGAGGAAACCATTTTCTTTGTTCTAATGATAACTCTATATCTAAATCTTTTTTTTGGATCATGACTGCAATCAACGCTATTTTTTTGGGCACACTGTATCATATATTCCAATGCAGTTGGCATATGCTTCCCTCACCTCTCTCACATTACATTACATTACATTACATTGCATTTAGCTGACGTTTTTATCCAAAGCGACTTACAATAAGTACATTCGACCAGGAAGACACAACCTTGAAGAAAACAGAATCATATAAGTACATCAGGTTTCATAGAGCCAAACATTTCAAGTGCTACTCAACTGGCTTTAGGTAAGCCAGTCCTTTATTAGTATAAAAGTGCTTCGTTAATAGTTCTAACGCTCGAAGTGGAGTCGAAAGAGATGAGTTTTCAGTTTGCGCCGGAAGGTGTGTAAGCTATCTGCCGTCCTGATGTCAATGGGGAGCTCATTCCACCATCTTGGAGCCAGGACAGCAAACCCACGTGTTTTCGCCGATGGGAACTTGGGTCCCCCTCGCAGCGAGGGCGCAACGAGTCGTTTGGCTGCTCATAACTTTTTTTCTTCTCTATCTTACATCTTATTTCTTCAGCCCGGCGCTCTTCCTCAAACTCGCGTTAACCCTAGCTTTTGTTGAATCAGCACTAGCAGACCTTTTCTACATGGTTTTACTAATCCCTCTGACATTTTTGCAAATCTCTATCTCTCTGTCTTAGTCTCTGTAAGACTCTTTATTTCTAACTATGTAACATTAGCAGAACGACAAATAAGGGCTCCTATCACACACACACAAACACACACACACACACACACACACACACACACATAAATGAATATATAGTCTCATTACATTAAAAAATACCACACAATCATACTACACGTAATCATCGATAGTTACACACATCTACTTCACTACAGGATAGCAGCTCAGCCTTGAATGGTGACAGGTGTAGAAGAGCAGGTGTGTGTGTGTGTTTCCTCATCTCCTTCTCCTCTCTGCTTCTCTCTACCCACACATCACAAGTATTTCTCATCAGACTATCAGGGGAGAGGAAGCAACAACTATTTGTGTTTGTGTGGTAGTGCTGACAAAGACAGAAGAGTTGTTATATGGCCATATGGTGACAAGGAAGGAGATACAACGACACAAAAGCAGGAGATTTAATCACAATAAGTTAGCATTGGCTAGTTGTGTTGGGAAACCTAGCGACAGTAAGCCATGAACAAGCTCTGTTGTGTGGAGTTACAGTGAGATCCCAGCCAATAAATAAGCATTGGCCCTCTCTGGATGGTTCTTGTTGTTCCGCGTAGAAACAGGTCTTAACAAGGCTTGATGAGGACTGCTGGGCTGTATAGTGGAGTCTAAGTTAAAGCAAGAGTAAGAACTGAAAACCCCCATGTGTCTCCCTAAAGTAAAGCCTGATTAGCTCTCTGTGGCCCTGGTGCAGAAACAAGTCCAACAACCGTCCTGCTAAGTTTCACTTGTCCTGATGTTGACTGAATGGCAAATGTTGTTTGGATCTGTTTGGCCCTGCAGTGGAAACACGGCTAACTGAAGCCTGTCTAATGAAGAGTGATACAACCAGAGCTATGCAAGAAAAACCACATAGAACCATCATGCGGTCTACTCAATTTGTCCCGTATGCATATTGCAGTGTATTTGATTGTCTGTTATGTGAGGTTGTAACTTAACACAGGTCAGTAAACCAGCTGTGATTTGTTCCTATATGTGTGTGCGTGTGTGAACAGTACAGTACTTGGCATGTTTGCAAATATATGTCTTTTCCCTGTTGGAAAAGTTAACGAACCGTAGCAGAAGCAAAGCAATTTGTGTAATTGAATAGCTTGAAAGCCTACAGTATGTGTGTGTGTGTGTGGACATAAATAACCCAGTCTTGACCGAGATTGTGTGTATATATGTGTGTGTGTATATATGTGTGTGTACTGTATGTGTGTGTAGGCTGCAGTACGAACTAAACATACACATACAGTGACACAAGGGGCCTGCAGTTTCCATTCTGTGGCCCCTCACACACTCTTGAACTCCTGTAGAACAGAGAAATACACTCACTCCCTTTCCTTGCTTTCTTTCCATTCTCACATTTCCTGCAGCATATTTTGAAGATTTACATTTATTATACTGAAGTCTTTCTTAGATTTTTTTCGGGCAGTTTTTTAAGTCCTCCAAGTTAAACAACGAAATCTGTCTTTTGTCTATTCACTCGGTGCATTTGGCCTGTTAGATATCAGTCCATTTCAACCTGCAATAACTGATTGTGTTGACTTCTTGACGGATAATTATTACTTCAAGCTACTCCATTCACATTATGAAATTGTAATAAAGAAAACCTGTTAAATTACATCAACTTAAATAAATACAATGATTGTATTACAAAAAGGAAGTGTGGCCAAAACAATTAATAAGATATAGTGGAGACAAATTATCCTTAAAATACTCAAAGATAGTTGCAGATGGGTGATTTGATTGGTGTAAACCTGGACATCAAAAGTCAGATTTGGAGTTGTCTCTGTGTGTCCATTTTAAAAGTCATTACGAAACTAGAATCATGATTTGAGAAGCGGCATGGCCCATCACACTTGTTAGACACACACACACACACACACACACACACACACACACACACACACACACACACACACACAACAGCCTGTAGCACTGCAGCTGTTCTTAATCTGCCCTCACCAATTATTTGTCTGACCTTTTTCTCCTCTGACTGCTACATTGAATGTGTGTTTCTTCTCTCGCTCCCTGCTGAATCACACACAGAGATTGGACATAGCTAGCGCACAGTTAAAGGCTAATATGCAACATTTTCATGCAGTTACATATATCCATCATGTGATACTGGTTCAGTTTATACTCTGCTTAAAGGTGTAACTAATCATATTAAACATGTCTCGGTTCATTTGTAAGCTCTGTAAACAATGACACCGAGTCAGTATTCTCTAGGCTGTGAAACTGGCAAAATGAAAACATTAATGTTTGCTACGTCTGAGCTTTTCCTGCGGTGACATTTAAAAAATATCCGCTGTGAAAAAAGGTCTATTTCGATAAATATAGGTTCATCTGTACATATCAGATATTAATTGGTTTCCTTTCTGTAGGACATTTGTGCATTAAGCTTATTTTAATTCTAGTTATCAGTCTGCCCGAGTGCATGACACTACAGACACATAATGAGGATACTTAGCTAATAATATTGAGCTGGTTATAGTTACTATTTGTTAAATAAATGTATTTTTCTCATTATTTCGTAATAGTCAGGGTCAGAGATTATTCTGTCCCTCTTGTCTTGTTGAAAGGTAGATGTTCAGCCAGATGTCTTTGTTTGTGTGTGTCTGTGTGTCTGTCTGTGTGTCTGTCTGTGTATGTCTGTGTGTGCCTATGTCTGTCTGTGTCTGTGCCTGTCTGTGTGTCTGTCTGTGTGTCTGTCTGTGTGTGCCTATGTCTGTCTGTGTGTGTGTCTGTGTGTATGTCTGTGTGTGCCTGTGTCTGTCTGTGCGTCTGTCTGTGCGTATGTCTGTGTGTGCCTATGTCTGTCTGTGTGTGTGTCTGTGTGTATGTCTGTGTGTGCCTATGTCTGTCTGTGCGTCTGTCTGTGTATGTCTGTGTGTGTCTGTGTGTGTGTGTATGTCTGTGTGTGTGTCTGTGTGTATGTCTGTGTGTGCCTGTGTCTGTCTGTGCGTCTGTCTGTGTATGTCTGTCTGTCTGTGTGTGTGTCTGTGTGTATGTCTGTGTGTGCCTGTGTCTGTGTGTGCCTGTGTCTGTCTGTGCGTGTGTATGTCTGTGTGTATGTCTCTGTGCCTGTGTCTGTCTGTGAGTGTGTATGTCTGTGTGTATCTTCCCCGCACAGACACACACTCACAAATCCCTCAGAGATAGTGTTGAGAGCTTTGGTAATTCTGGCTATTCATGAGGAGGTTTTTTTTAAACCCACTTTCTCATCAATTTATGATTTATGTTTTGTACATTGGCCATTCATGTACAAATTCAGTTATTTGCTTACTTGTTCTTTTAGAAAACTCACTATTTTGTTGATTCATTCAATAGTTGTTGCCATTAATGCATTAATTATTTCATTACTTTGCTATCAATGTATATGTTTATCCATTCATTCATTGATTTTCCCAACATTTATGCATGCATTTTTCCAATATTAATTCATGCCTTCAATCATTCTTTATTTCATGGATGTATTTCCTAATTTTCATACATATATTGCTATTTTATGATTCAGTATTTTGTTATAGATGCATCTTGAGCTATTCCCCCTTTCTTCCTCTAGCTATTCAGTCCTCCACAGTTTAAGACATTTATTCATTTGAATTCATTCATTCAATCAGCTATGAAAATGTAATTGCCTCTCCATAATAAATGTCCTCTACATTAGTACAGTCATTAATGGGCTCCTGGACCCCACTTAAAGGCTGCACTTCACACACGCACAGACATAATGAAAGCTTGGAAATCTACAATAGGAATATTCCTCCATTTTGATTATATATACTGTCACAGATAAGACATAGCCACCATTAATATGTTAGTAGATAAAATACACCCCTACTCCTTTGCCCCGCAGGTTTACATTTGTTGGCCTGATCTCAACTGTAAGCCCTTGAATAAATGCATTTAGGGTCAAAGTATCCTGCGGTGGATCATTCAAACTCAGCCTGGAGCTCCTCTCTGTTGATCAGATTGGTCTTTCTAACTGAATTGCACATGCATAAAAACACGAAGACAGTTTGTCAAACCAATCCTCTCTCAGTATCTCCACCAATTTGTATTCATCTTTTCTCCTGTCACTCAGGTGGTTCACCTATTTTCCTCTTATCTTTTATTTTCACCAATAACTTCCCTGATATAACTCCTATGTCAGAGCTCATACCAGCCACAGTGTGGCTGGTATGAGCTTTGTTGAAATAACACATTGACCAGGAGATTTAGACAAAGCAGCGTCTGTTTTCTGACAAATTAATCCATAGCAAATTTTGAAATCTGCTTATCGTTCATTGCAAATTCATGTGATCTTGAATCATTTCGTTGATGGACCATTTCTTCCTGTCTGCCTATATGAAGCCATCAGTTCATTAGCTTAGCCTAGCATGATGACTGGAAACAGCTAGGCCCGCTCTGTCCAAAAGTATCTCTATCAGCCTATTAGCACTTCTTAAGCCAACTCATTAAAACAACAATGTGTTTAATCCATCCTGCCGACACCATAAAGGTAACAGGCATACGAAGTCATCGCCTAGAAGTAGTCCAGCATTAACCACTGTAAAACTGCATTCTGTGTCAACGAGTAGCTTCAGCTTTATCATGAACAAACAGGTATGAGAATAGTAGATCTAACTTAAAGGCGGGGTAGGTACGTTTGAGAAACCGGCTCGAGATACACTTTTTGTTATATTCCATGGAATGCTCTTAACATCCCGATAGCAATGAATATCTGAAGTGCTTTGACAAAAAATCCATAAAAAATGTCATCACTGGAAGCCGTAGTACTGTAAAAAGCACGACCAATCATCTGAGCCGGCCCGGCTAAAGTAACTGGATGGCCTACCTGCCTGTCAGCCTTCCATCGGGGCACACACTTATCTCGTGCCCTCATTGGTCATGTGCGCGTTCGTGTGTGTTGGAGGAGGGGCTCTGTAAGGAAGTGGCAGATTTTTTCCGGCTGTGTATTTTCAAATTCTAGCGCACTCGAGCTGGTTTCTCCAAAATTAACTACCCCACCTTTAAGGAAGTGTATTTTATTAAAAAAAAAAACTATTTATTGTTAAATAAAGTCAAAAGCTGTTCCACAGTAGTTACAAATGATGAAACAAACGGTAGGCACAACTGCACACAAGTCTTGCAGTGTGTGAGAGAGTATATGTGTGTAGCTACAGGCGTTATGAGATGTTTCTGATCAGCTGGACGTGCGGCGCTGCTACCTGACAGCCAGGCGGGCCGGAGCGGAGCGGCAGACTAAAGATAGGCCGAGAGTCCTCAGAGGAAAGTCGTCTGGCTGTGCTCTGACACTTCCCCATAAACACGGAGAGAAAGAGGAAATCCTAGCTAAGGTTTGATTTTAGTAACGTATGACAGTGCAGGTCCCTCCACACCGCCTCCACTGTCATCTTTTATTAATTTGCCACCCTGCAAAATTCATAATTCATACCCACACAGTGGTGTGTAAGTGTGTGTGAGAGTGTGTGGATGTGGGGAGAGATTCGGAGGTTAGAGGGTTCATATGTAGTTTCTATGGAGTGTGTGCTCGAGTTAAAGAAATGTTATATCCGGGAGGTTTTTGTGAATCTCTGCGCTCGGCATCAACAGCATCTGACTTGTCACGCATGTCTCACAGCCACAATGCACTATGGGTAAATATGCTATTGAGTACACACTGTGTCTTTGTTGTTTTATCCATTGTAAAACAATTTGGAAGATGTTTTTGATTAAAGAAATAGTGATAAAGTCGCGGTTTGTCTCTACCTGAGCCCCCTTTTGATTATACAGTAGTTCACACAATGTGTGTGTGTGGTGTGTGTGTGTGGTGTGTGTGTGTGTGTGTGTGTGTGTGTGTGTGTGTGTGTGTGTGTGTGTGTGTGTGTGTGTGTGTGTGTGTGTGTGTGTGTGTGTGTGTGTGTGTGTGTGTGTGTGTGTGTGTGTGTGTGTGTGTGTGTGTGTGCCTAGCATTACTATACTTGTGGGGACCTACATCTGTTTACACAGTCACGTGTGGGGACTGGCCTCCCTTATGGGGACAAATTGGAGGTCCCCATGAGGGGAATCATTCATTTTATGGTGAAGACTTGGTTAGGTTTAGGGTAAGGGTACGAGTAAGGGTTAGGCATGTGATGGTTAAGGTTAAGGTTAGGATAAGTCTCCTGGAAATGCATGTAAGTCAATGTAATGTCCCCTGAAGTGATGTATACATGGTATGTGTGTGTGTGAGAGAGAGAGAGAGAAAAAAAACACACTGCAAATGAGGTTAAAAGCTACTTTTGGAAAGCAGAGCACTTGGATAAATGGTTACAACTTCTTGATTGCAGGGTAGTTTTTTAATAAGTGTACGTGCATATGAGAGTGTGACAACGTGAATCACACCATGTCCAATTAGGTCCGTGATTTTAGACCAGTAGGACAGACACAAAGGGAGGGTGTTCAATTACTTTTCTTTCAACTAGCAGCGCTGATATGGGGATTCATGTTTTCAAAGACCGAATTTGTTTGAGGGGAGAAAGGTCTTAAACAACATATTTGAATCCCTCCTGTCTTTACTGTACTTTGGAATTCACCTGAGTCTTCGTGACACAGCACCTGCCCATGTTGCGTCCTTAGCTGCACTTTCAGATGAGCTCAAATTGACACATCCATCTTCAAAATGTGCCACTTGTTCCCGGGGTAAAAGACGGATGGCCGAGACAGAGATCTGTGGGATCTGTAGTGGGTGTAATGAGTGTGTCAGGAGAAGTGTGGTGTGTGTGTGTGTGTGTGTGTGTGTGTGTGTGTGTGTGTGTGTGTGTGTGTGTGTGTGTGTGTGTGTGTGTGTGTGTGTGTGTGTGTGTGTGTGTGTGTGTGTGTGTGTGTGTGTGTGTGTGTGTGTGTGTGTGTGTGTGTGTGTGTGTGTGTGTGTGTAAGAGGGAGAACATTTTGAAGGGTATGGATTCATCTGTAGAATAAGGTCATCCATCATTACTTCCCCATCCGCCTGTATCTCACTCTTGCTCTCTTTACCTTTCTCATATCCAGAATATAGATTTTAATCTCGTTTCAAACCCTGTGCATAGTGCATGTGCCGTCCAGCCTCAATCTCAGATTCAGGTGTGTATCGATGTATAGAAACTGGCAAGAAGACTGAAAGCAGATCCCTCTGATACTAATAACACAGTCAGGAACAAAAGCTGCAGCTCTGCTTATTGGAGTCCTTTAGTTTTGCTTTGATTAGTTCAACACTCCACAATGCTTTGTTCCACTGATGAAGGCTGTACGGCATTAAGCTGTTGCCCAGAGCGACTTCAGTTGGTGCACTTTGAGCCCAGAAACGTAAAGGAAGTTAGAGAACATGATAATGAGATTGATAACTCAGTTGGTGCTGATTGTTTACCATAAGAAAAAAACGATTTCAGACTTTCTAACTACCTTTAATTCAAAAGAATGTATGTTGAAAGTTGAATTTAGTTTGCAGTGAAGCTCGATGTGTGTGCTAGTATCCGCAGACAGATCTGAAAATAAGCAGCTTCAGAAAGCCAGCGAAACAAAAAGATGAATGAAATGGGTTTACATTTTAAAATATAGATGGGAATCTATGTAGCCTTTGAAGTAACCTATAGAAAACGAATAAGGCCGTTTTTGAAGCATGGATAAACTTAATATTTAATGAAGGTTTATAATTATTTTAGCCCCGCCAAAGTCATATATAAATATATACACATACTGTATGTCAGGATATTGTCAATACATTTCAAATGATTTAGCAATATGAAGTATTTGAGCACAATATAAACTAAAACAATAAAACAAGATGTTGACACAGGTCGACCACACAGGACCCAGCTCAGTTAATATTCTACTTTATAGTGAAACAAGTCCTTTTCATCTCAAACTGATGAAATCACCATCGATATGCAGTGAACTGGCAGCTATTGGGTTCCCTGAGGGGGGCTTTTTTCCACGTTGCCAGATTGATAATCAAGCCTCGCCGAGGTGAGACAACCAAGTGGCATCCACCATCAAATGAAGCAGCTTGAAAGGCTAAACATGTCTCTAATTGCTTTTCAAACAACACAGTCAGGGCATTTAGAGACTAATCAGAATTCATTGCATGTCTCCACTAACTTGATGGCTATCTCAAAAACGTTCTGAGCATCAATGTGAGATCCCCCCGCGGCAGTGATGGTATCTTCCTCTGATGTATGTCTCAGTGTATATCCTCTCTGGATCCCTTCTTTGCTCTCCTCCAACTTAATCGCTATTGATCTCTTTACCGTCCCTCCCTCAGTCCCTCACCCTCCTCTTCCTCTTCAGCGTTCATTTCTTAGGTTTCGTCTATTTTCCTCAATTTCTTTTCCCCTTTTAATCTCCTGAATCCCACCTTTCCCTGTCTCCCTCTCTACCTCGGGCATCAAATCATATATCCATCTTTTCCATCTTTTTCCAATCGTTACATCGATCCAGTTTTTATGTTGGCTTGGGTCTCTTTCTTCTCCCTCCCCTTGGCACCTGTGTTGGCTTTCTTCAGTCCTATTTCTCTTTGTCTTCCCTCCCGTTGTTGGCCGAGTCTTACCTCTGCCCATTTGGCTTTCATCTCTTATCGTCTTTTCAAGTTCCACCCTTTATTTTTTCCTCAATTCTTTTGATTCGTTCTTTCTTTCATTGCTTCTTGTTTCCTGCGCTTTCTCACCTTCTCGTTGTCTCTCTTGTGTTGCCCGCTCTCATCTATCCCGCCATGCTTTCTGTTTTTAGATATTGAGGCTTGTCTCTCTCCTTCTCCCTTCTTCTCCCCCCTCTCCACTAACACCCTTCCCTCTTATTCTTAGTGCCATAAGTATCTCCACTTGTTCTCTTGTTATGCCTCGAGCAAATGTTGATTCTCCTCTTTACTTTTCATTTCAACTCCTCCTGCAGGTTTCTCTCGTTCCCTATTGTTCCCTCTTCCCATCTCACCTCTTTTTCTTTATCGTACCTTCATCTTCCTCCTCCATCCTCCATCCTGAGCAAAGATTGGATGAGGAATGCGATCATCTGTCAGAGGAGGACTCGCTTGCTCTGTCTTTGAGAAGCTGAGGAATTTGAGAAGCGGTTTATTGATTGTTCCTTCAACGCAGCATTTGTTTTTGTTGAAAAGGAATATGTCTTTTTGTGTGTATATGTGTGTTTGAACACTTGTACGTACAATCAAACACTGCAGTCCACGAGTGAGTGTCCATGCAATCGATGCATTACGCTTTCTTTTGTGCAAAATCAGTACAAGATGCAAATGCTATTTCTTCTATCTGTTACATTCTACCCATCTGTTGTTGTCTACGGAGCCCCCAAGAGGACATGGAGAAGAAAAAATAAATAAATAATGTTTTGCGAGATATCGCAATACTTTTGCGAGATCTCGCAATACTTTTGTGAGATCTCGCAAAACCTTTGCGAGATCTCGCAAAACCCCGTTGCAGTTTGTAGACGGTCCCTAAGCACTCCTCTCCCTCCTCCAGCTGCGGATTGTGACAAATTATTGATGTTTAGCTCGGATGACGGTGCGTATCGAACTGTTCTGATAAAAACGACTCTGTAGCTCGTTGTCTACCTTGCTATGATTGTAAAGTCATGTTGTTTGTATTTTTACAACGTTATGTTCATGAGTTATTGAAACGCGAAATTCGAATATGTCAATAACTCAGCTCAGAGGGACGTGCATGTCCCCTCGCTCTGAGTGTTTTCTTGAGGTGTCTTCACTTATGTGAAACCCTTTATATATACAGTCTATGTGTGAAACCCGTGCCTATTGCCAAGCACTGATGTTATATCTTTATATTTAAGGCCAAGCTCAAAGTAAAATCGATGAACCACTCCATTGTTGTGGTTTCTGTGTTGCCGTAGCAGCCGAACCGACCAGGAAGTACTAGATGAAAAGTATTGCGAGATCTCGCAAAGGGGTTTTGCGAGATCTCGCAAAAGTATTGCGATATCTCGCAAAACATTTTTATTTTTTTTCTGTTCAAATTATTTATTTTTTTCTTCTCCATGTCCCCTAGGGGGCTCCGTAGTTGTCAGACTTCAACAATACAATAACAAAATTATAGAATCAACATGAAATACAATAGACATTTTTAAAGGGAAAAAACATCTTCTTCCTTTTCTATAACAAAGAAATAATGACTCCATCATTCAGGAGCAGTATCAATGTTTTTATTGTTAGGTTCCACATTACTATTCCTGCTCTTATTCAAATATGTTTTTATATGAGAGATACGCTGTGAGAAACACAAATGCTATTATTTGGGAGCTAAGAAAAACAAGCATTTTCTCAATGGAGTTCGGCACTGTTTTGGCTCTCACCAGACGCTGCTTTGTGGAATCCCTCAGAAGTAAAACGTGCCCAAACTTGGAGACACCAGGGACAGATTCTGCTCCTCAAGCCTGTGACAGTTCCAGGAACAACTACTGAAGACAACACAATCTTGGTGCACCATGTACTAGATAACCATGGCATATAAATACAAACAAGTACAGCTTGTACTCTTTTTTCTATTCGCGCATCTTTTATCGATGCAGTGAAGCCAGTCGAGTCCAGTTTGGGCGGTGGTGGCGAAGTCGATAGCGTCGATAGCGTTCAAAATGGCAGCCCACTGCTCCTAACACTAGGATGGGTCAAATGCAGAGAAACAATTTCCCCACGAGGGATTAATAAAAGTCCATCTTTCCAGCCTTCACTTCTCACCACTGCTTGCCTTTTTGAATTTTGTAACGCGGCACTCAGATTTGATTCTGCTGCTCTCCACAGGTTTCTCCAAAGTGTTTCATTTATTGTTTCCACCTCTCCCTCACTTTGAATCTTCCCATCATTCCTTCCATCTCTCTCCATGCCGTGAGTAGGCGGACACCAGCGGAGGTGAGAAGTGAGAGCGTGAGTGTGTACCCGGGAACCATGGCAACGCTGTCCTAATTGGCCAATGGCAGGATGATTGTCAGCTGTTGTTGGTGAGGGCTGTTGGTGCAGACAGGCGGGTGGGTTGGACAGCCCCAGATGGGTCCTTCAGATATGAGGAATAAGAATGACAATGTATTCTTTTTATCTCCAGTTTGAGCCTTGAAATCAATTTCTCCAGAAACTAAAGCTCTTGTTGAAGTGGATGAGTAGTTTGCTGCTTTGTCTGTGTGTCTCAAGTGTGTCTTTGAGGCTGAATTTGTGTTTCTGAGACTCTCCTCCCATGAAAAATAACAGCATTGTAATTTAAGCAAATCCCCTGAAAATGACTAATATTCCCTTCAGAGCTGTCGTAGCCATAGGAAGTATAGCTCCTGTCTTTCAGGACCAATGAAAAAGATAATGTGCTGTTGTTTTAGAGCCTCAAAAGAGAGGATGTTGGATTGATGGACGACAAAACATTGGACTTTAAAGAGGACCTACTAGGCTTTCTTTGGGTTTTCCTTTCCTGCATTGTGTTGACTAGATGTGTGTGCATGTAAATGGTTTGCAAAGGTGAAATCTCAAAAGGGAGTTTCTCACTGTACTGTTATCAGTAGAGGCACAACATTCAAATAGGAACCTGAAAATGATAAAAGCTTTGGGCTCTGTCTTATAGGGGCATCAAGAGCCAGCTGTTTATTCTTCCTAATGGTGGCTGAAATGTTGGTGACATAGTGGTCAAACACACATGTAAACACAACGGTTACAATTTGATTAGGATCATCAGATCAGAAAATGTCTCATCCTAGAGTGCGTTGACGAACACAATCTGATTAAATCTACTCTTTACTTTGGTGTTTGTGCATTTATATGCATGAGTGACTTGAGTGTTTCATTTTGTGTATCTCCATCTGTGTGTATATCCGTGCATGATGCATGTAGATTTGTGTAAGTGTGTGTGAGTGTTTTGAGAGTTGATGGATGGCTCTGTTCGGCCTCCGACTGAGTTCTATCATCTCTCTTTTATTCATGATGCAGCTCGACCTGCGTTTCAGCGCGCTCTCTCTCTCTCTCTCTCTCTCTCTCTCTCTCTCTCTCTCTCTCTCTGTGGACATTATTCACCTACTTCCATTTAGGAATCCGTTTTAGGTTGGTGTTGTTGAGTAGAAGCAGGTGTTTGAAATAGGCATTTTCTCAAATCTGCCCTAAACGCTTTGCTTATTAACATTATTGTTGTCGTGTCCACTGTTGTGACATTTGCGTGTTTCAGCTATAACAGATGTTGTGAGATAAAACATTGACTTACTCACTAAGAAGTGTTGAAAATGACCTTTGCAGTGGTGAGCCACCAAGATGTTTGCTCTGCGGTGTTTTACACGGGCTGATGCACATGTGGAAATCTTAAAACGCGACTTCTGCTCTTTTCATAGGCTTTCTGCTGACTACCACAGGCCACACACACACACACACACACACACACACACACTCACACACACACACACACACACACACACACACACACACACACACACAGACGGAAACAGGATTTTCCAGCCAAGGAAGGGCAGGCGGAGCCGATACATTTAGGTTTTCCTCTTCATCATGTTCCTTTCTCCTTCTCTTCCTCTCACTCATTATTTTCTTTCCTTTAGCACTTTTTCTCTCCTTCTCGAGCACCCTCTCTGTCTCCCCCCCACACACACACACTCACACACACACACACACACACTCGCCGTGTATGTCTAACTCACTATCTGTCAGTTTTTCATTGTTTAGAGAAGCAGTGTAAACGAGCTGCTTATTTTTCCATGACTTCAGTCAACCTGCCTCACAAGTCTACACACACACACACACGCTGATAAGTGTGTGTGCACATACCCAAACAGAAAGTCACAGTAAATGGAGCAAATCATTATAGTGGAATCACAGACTGGTCCTGATGCGTACTGTTTACAGACACACTGTCCGTGGAGCTGTGTTACAGTGGAGTTTTCCTTGGTTCACAGCTTTGTGTTTAGTTTCTCAGAAAGGGAAAGGCGTCAATGGAAATGAGAGACGGTGGATTGCACTAGATAGTTTGACATTACAGGACATCCTCATAGGTAAAAAGCAACCGTTTTTTATCAGTTGGCCAATTGTTTAAGCTTGGATTACATTTAGGGAAAGACTATGGTCATTGTTACACATCTTAAGTATTCTTGTGTAACCTAAAATATGTATGCCTATATTGGCAATGGTCACAATTGAAGGGAAATCCATACATTGCTATTTATTCTGTAAAATGTCAACCCTAAATCTCTAACATCTCTTTGACATTACAGGACATCCTCATAGGTAAAAAGCAACCGTTTTTTATCAGTTGGCCAATCGTTTAAGCTTGGATTACATTTAGGGAAAGACTATGGTCATTGTTACACATCTTAAGTATTC
>NW_022990310.1:75000-105000 GCF_902827175.1 Gymnodraco acuticeps
AGACCACACTTCCACGCTCACCGGCAGGCACCGACTGGCTATTGGAGGGTGTGTGTATGTGTGGCCCGAGCGAGCGAGAGAGGGTGTCCTTACGTGCATTGTTGTTGTTAGCATCTGGTGCTAGCTAGCTGAGCTAACGGATATGGAGCTGTTGATTGCAGCGTCCAGGCAGCTCCCGTTCGAGCACATGCCTTGAGTTGCACATAGCTCCAACGATCCATCACACACACACACACACACACACACACACACACACACACACACACACACACACACACACACACACACACACACACACACACACACACCATTTGTATTGTATTATTGTAATGAGAGAGGTTCCAGGTTGAATTGAGGCGAATATTTGTAATGTTCAGAGGTTGTTGTGTTTAATATTCATGAGAATATTTGTCATTGTTCAAATGATAATAAACATTAGCATAAAGCATATTTGTCCACTCATATGTTGATAAGAGTATTACAAACTTGAAAAATATTCCTCTAAGGTACATTTAGAACAGATACAAAATGTGCGATTAATCGTCGCGATTAACTATGGACAATCATGCGATTACATATTTTAATCGACTGACAGCCCTAATTAGAATCAAAAGAATGAGCACCCAAATTGCTTTAGCATCAATCACCCCATTTCCTCTCATTCTATACCATGATTAATGATTATCTGGTATCTACAAAGAAATTAAAATGCATCACAATTCTATCAATTATGCAAATTAAAATGCTGACTTGAAACAAAACCCTATAATAAATCGTACAGTAGAAGAAACCCCTCTTTCAGTGAACATGCTGACCTGGAAAAAGGTGCCAGAAGCCTTCCGTTTTCACCACTTTATAAACACAGTTGTTTCAGTTATTGAGGAAGACATCAAACAGCTTGTAGTAATCCTGCTGAAGCTGTGCCGCCGCTGCATGCCGAGGACAGCTTTGTTCCTTCAGAAGCCGTCCTCCATGGAAAACCTGTGCTAGATCTGCCACGACAGATTGAGGTTAAAACTTTCCTTTAGGATGCTTGGAACAAAAGCGGCTGAAACAAAGCGAAAAATAGATCTGAGCAGAGTTAGAGTGAAATCCAGCGCACACACTCATACGCAGCAGTGTACACATATTTAAAAGCACTCCCAGGCAGAGCTCCTGTTAGCATAAACACAATAAACAGATTTTATGGCTGAATATATTCAAGAGTGATGTGAGAATAAAATACATCCCAACAAACGCACACAAATAAAGAGAAAACAACCACAGAAGAACCGAATCCTCTCCACTGTCAGAACAGCCAGAGGTATTGCTTTATGATGTTTTTTGTTGTTGTGTTGCATCATGGTTGTAGAGTTAAGAAATACTGAGTTAGAGTTCAGGTTAAACCCGGCAGCATGACATGGAGCTTTAGCAAACATTGGAGAGCACTAATAACCACTATGCTTCTATGTAATTGGCCATTTGTGGGAAGAAGCATCTTTAGGGTTACAGCGTTATGTGTCAACGTTGGTTCTACTACAGTACAACGTGCTGGCTACTGCATGGCTAAAAGATATGAATGAAATCATTGTAACACTTTATCTTCCTCTTCCTTGCAGCTGCCACACTACTACTCATGGGAGACTCTGTGTTTCATGAGATAACTTCTGTTGTGACATGTTGTTACATAAATAGTTGACTTGTCGAGTTCACTCGTGCTGATTTATTTGGAGAACAAATTAAAGGCATGAGAGAGCAGACTGTTTTAATTCCAGGAAATCATTTAGACCAATTAGACGTGGAGCTGTACACAAAGCAAAAACTGTACATGCCCATGCTGATAGACAAGAGTATCTTCACCTCTAAACCTCCACAAATACTTTAATCTACATTATCCTTCTTTATTTCTGTCTCTATTCACTTGTTTTGTCACAACTAATCTCTCCTAGTCTGTGCATGTATTACCTAATTAGTGCTTCAAAACTTTATTCTTCCCCTTATTATTTCAGCCAATACTTTGGCTCTCCATAACTTCAGCTTATTTTCAGCTACAGAAACCATTCAAATATTAAACTATTCAGCCTGTTCAGGAATCGATGCGAAACCTTCAACCTTTTCAAAATATTTTATACTTTTTGAAATATTCAGCTTTTTAAACTATTTTTTTAACATTGAAGTCAATGGGAGATGCCTTCAAATCCTGTTTTCCTACACTTTGCGCCAAATGCATCTCCTTCCACATAATTTCAGCCAGACACTTCATTCCAACTTTCAAATGATCACAATACCTTCAGCTATAAAACTTGTATAAAATAATTTTGATATATTTTCAACTTTTTGAGATATTGAATTTAGTTTGGAGCTTGGTAGAGAGGCCTTTTTAAGATTTTTACATTAGAGTGGATGGAGCAGCTCATTAACTCTAGAGTGCTTTGATCTCAAAACAGAGTACAGGACAGCTCAAAATTCTCCCCCAAAAATGTTTTAAACTTGCCATAATTCCCAAACCCTACACTCCTCAGACATATTTTTTCATGAAAAACGTAGGAAAACCTCTCCTAGGTTGGAAAATAAAAAAAGATTAAGAAACAATATTAAACAAAATGCCTCTTGAGGGCATGAAGAGAGAAAAAGTCCAGCTAGCTCCCAATTGATCCCCATGTTAAATTGTTCCAGATCTTTCTTCAGAGCAGAGAGAAGTACACTTTAGACAAACTGCTCCCATCTCCACATTTTACACACAAAACGCAAAAAAACAACATATTTCAGTTCATTGGGGTTCCCTGATGCTCACGGTCTGGTCATTTTTTAATAAGAGCCATATTTTTTGAACAGGTGGCAAAATTGTCAGATATAATCCCCAATGCATTCTTATGGGACTCAGTGCTGCAGATGCTTGTCATGGTGTTGCCGGGCAGATTGGAGCCACACACACAGACACACACACACACACACACACACACACACACTCAAACACAGAGACACACACAGAGACACACACACAGACACACACACACACACACACTCAAACACAGATGTTTTATAATGGCAATAAAAAGTTAAATCCAATACTTCGATCCTTGAAGTTAGTGTCGGCCATATTGAAAAAGGGGGCTGCATTTCCCTGGTGAGATGAAGTACCCAAAAAGTATAGAGAAGAAAACAAGACAGAGAGGAAGATTGAACATTTGTCTGGAGCAGAATCAGACAGTGACAAATCATTTCAGTTTCTTCTCTTCATCTTCCTCCATTCTTCACTTTCACCGATGCTGTAAAATGTCTTGATGGAAGAAAGGAAATGGGTTTCTTCTGCTTGTGCTTTTGGATATAGATATGGTGTTGTCACATTTATGTATAACCTGAAATATAAGTCTGGTGCTCTGTATTATTCTATTGCCCTTCTGACATCATATCCTAATAACAGCTTTGTCTGTGAAGCTAAATCCTGATTCATCCTATTCCTCCTGGTCATAAAAGCCCTATGGTTGGACAAAATATGTTAAAAAACATCAATGAGCCAAACCAAATGCTGCTGAAAATATGCACGTACAAAAGGCATAGAACATAACAATAGTTGTATAGATCCACAGCTGAAAATAGTGCCAAACAAATGGGTTATTTAGTCTTGTGTGGGTAACATCTGACGACAAACTACAGATCCCATCTTCTTTAGGAAATTACTTTTTTGCAATCCATTTGAAAGATTTCCACCCTCAGCGGAGTTGAATGGGCTTTACGCAGAGTATAGATGTTGGAGTGTGTTGTGAGATGGACGGATGTTTAAACGTCCTTCAGTCAGACACCAACCCAACCAGTTAGTGACCAGACAGTCAACCAGTGAGACAATCAATAATGCTTTCATTTATCCATCCATCACAGCAACAGACTGTCTTCCACTTAATCTGTCCTCTCTCTTTCTTGCTATATCTTCTCCCTCCATCTGTGTTAACAAGTAGGTGTGTTATCTCTGAGGTGAACTAGCTGTATTAAAAAAGGAATCTTCTTCTACTGGATCATACCGAGCAGGTCATATTTCTTCATTTCGACTAAATGATTAGACTTTATAATTCTGCATCGATCAAAGTCCCCCCTACAGACATGTTAGGCCACAAAGCTCCAATTTAATCAGGTTTTGTCCTCTGCTGATTCACTGTTTGAGTTATATTGTGAAAACGGCATGAAGGGTGGTAATTGTGCAGAGACTTGTGATTCCACATGACACTCAGAAAATGCAGTGATTGATTTCTAGCTAAGTCATTCATGGAATATAATAGTATGTTATTCTTAGATTCTTATTCTGGTGACATGAGGACCTCCCTCGAGATCTCCTGAGGGAACCAAACCCGACGTATACACTCCACTGGCTTTATCAATACAGACATATTTCACTGCTGTCATTGCATCAAAAATCAAAGCCTTTTGAAACTTTTGCATTGTCAAATTTGTCCTCTTGCCTTTCAAACTTTTCCCGCTTCAAAGAGTGAATCTGAGTGTGTTATTAAGCATCAGAACAGATCAAAAGCTCTGATAGCTATTGGCAGAGTGGCGGAGTGGAAAATGATTAAAGCAATGAACCCGTCGCCTAAAACAAACCTGTGACAAACAAGCGGATTTGAACTCTAATAAGTCTGGAGTGTTTTTGTTCATTGATTTTTGTATTACTTAGTGCTGCAAGACACCAAGGACTCAAATGCACCTTAATGTACCCAGGGAAAATATAATATACAATATTAAAACAGCAAAATACTCTACCGGCCTTCATAGCTGTGTACTGTAACATAAAGTAGATGCAGTTGTAGTATCTCACATCCAGCACACATTTTCAGAACAAACAATAAATCAGTGTCAACACAGGTTCAGAGCACAGAATACATTGTAATACCTTTAAGCTCTCTCACTCTTTTTCCTCTTTTGGTCTGGCTCACTCTCTGTTGCCCGAGGCACACTAAGACCCAGCTCTGTAAATGTCAGAGAAAGCGGAGGCCATCAGTCTTGCAGCGGCGCAAATACTGGCTGCTGTTTATCAAAGGTTACACCCAGCCGGGGTCACATGTACACCTGTAGTTTAACCACAATCACCGCTCCAACCTGACGAGTTAAAGACACGCTCACCAGTTATATTGTTCCTCACGTTACATTTTAAGATTAGCACGCTTCATGTTGACTGTTAATAATCTTTATGGCTGTCTGTGTGTGTGTGTGTGTGTGTGTGTGTGTGTGTGTGTGTGTGTGTGTGTGTGTGTGTGTGTGTGTGTGTGTGTGTGTGTGTGTGTGTGTGTGTGTGTGTGTGTGTGTGTGTGTGTGTGTGTGTGTGTGTGTGTGTGTGTGTGTGTGTGTGTGTGTGTGTGTGTGTGTGTTCCAGTAAGTCCAGACTGGAGGTCATTGATCTTTCACCAATAAAGCCTCAGCTGCCAGGGTCACATAATACGCCATCGATCGCCAACAGAGAACTACTTCTTCGCCTGCAGCTGGCCTTATTTGACCACCAGTACTTCAGTTTATTCAGCAACACACTCGACTATCATCTTGACGTTATCTATATTTAAATTGTGATAAGCACTCTGTTGCATTAGGATGAGAATAAATATGTGAATTGTGAAGATTACCGATAACTGCAATGGCAATGGTTTACTTTCATGCTTTGCTGGATGAGTCTGATATAAAATGTGTTAGTGTGATTTTTGCAACTAAATCCTCCATCTGCGTAGATTCAGAGCCACACAGGGCCATTACTCTGCGCCAAACATCTCCTCGGGTTTCACCTCTGAAACCTCAGCAGTTCTATTCTGAGATGTTTGATGCCACCGGTGCCTGGCTGCCTGGAAAACAATGCCATTATAGTGCGTGTGTGTTTGTGAGTGTGTGCGTGTGTGTGCTACAAGCCCCATCTATCTGTATTGTAACATTATAGGTGGTATTTTGACATCCCCAAAACAATAATAGCAAAGAAAGAGACTTTATTAGCGATGGTTAATATTTGTGTGGTGATCCAGGAATACAAGTTTATTCCTATAAGTCCATGAAAGCTTTGGATAAATACAACAAATGCAAATAATAAAAGAGCGAGGGTGTGTCTGTAATCTCACATACCCCATACTATAAAAAGCTCCACCTTCACACTAATGCGCATGAAGTCTGCATTCATACGCTTGCATATATGCATTTAAAAACCTCATGCGTTCACTTTCACACTTCCACACGTCTTATGCGCAGCAGGTTTGACACTTTGCTCCAACTGTAATTTTCCGGCCAATTAGCAGCATCATTGCATTGTTCATTTAAAAACCCACCCAGGGTCTGTCTGGTCTGGGAATGCTGATGGACGCTGAGCGCTCTTCCCACTGGGAATCCACCTGTTCATTTCAATCTACACGCTAAACAAGAGCAGTATGCTTAGCTTCTGACCAACTGAATCTCTTGTGTGCAGTTTGATCACCAGTTTCCATCCTAATCATGTTAAAGGGTATTGATCACTTATATGTAAATGCAGTTCTTGAATACACAATGAAAATGTGAAATACAGTATATTTGTCTGCAAGGCCCTTAATGTCAAACTTTAAGACCCTGATGCCACATATTTCAATCTTGTATATGTCCATACCAGAGGTTGCGCTAGACTTTTTCGCTGCCCGTCATGTTGACGGACAGGATCGTAAAACTTCCGTCAAAATCCAGAATTACCCGTCGGCCTTTACACAACTCTGGGGGGGGGGGGGGCATGCTCGTGAACTGTCAACGGGCCGTGTTATGCATGGGTGGTTACAGCGTAAAGCCAAAACTCACAGACATTTCCATGATTTGTAGGCCTACGGCACAGTTAGGTTTGGAAACGGTATAATTTCCTTTTTGGTGGGCATGCATAACGGCATAGCACCGGAGCCTCGCTGCGGGAACTTTGGTGCTGTTCCGAGTTTGTTCTAATCAGTCAAAATGACGGAGTGCTTTCAGATTTGTCCGTCATTGTTAAAAAAAAATCCATCATAGACGGAAAATATTCGGTTATCGCGACCTCTGGTCCATACTATATGTCGTTGTCCATATTTTTGCGATAATCTGTGGAATAAATTATATTAAATGTCAGAAAGCCGACATTCATTTTTCGGCCAGTTAGACGCAGTGCAACAAGATCTTAACACAACATTTGCAGCACCTTTTAAAGTTGATATCTGACATCTATTCCACTTAAACAGTTGAGGTTGTCACTCCAGCTGAGACGTAAGACAATTCATTTTTGCCAGATTTGCTCAAAATGAAGTCGGATGAGTGCAACAAATAGTGTGGGGTATGAAAACCCACAAAGACTTCTAATGTTAAACACAAATTGAACATCTGTATCTTCATTTGTTAGCGGCTGGTTTGATACTAAACACCAATTTGTTGACTATCCACACGTCTGCAAGTTCCCCGCAGACTTCAGAGGACAGATTCACTTTAATGAGGCCTCAGGCAGACAACTTAAGAGCATAATGAAGAGGGGGTTCTTTACTACATGTGTGAACTGTTTGGTGAGAGGTTTAGTGTTCATTTGAATGTCACTAAAACATCCCTCTGGCTGTGTTTAGTAATGTTGTTATTTAGTGAGCTAAAGTGGGAAAGAAGAGCTGAACTCTGGGAGCAGGTGGAGTGATAATTGTGGAGATGCTAATGAAACCGATCAAAGAGGAAGCAATCTCAGTTGGTTGCACTAACACATGCACTCAAAGCAAAAATGCATTGGTTTGGTATTTGAATGCAAAGAAGCACAACTAGGGAAGATTTGTATTTATGTGTACCCTTTCTTACTTTGCTGAGTCACACACACACACACACACACACACACACACACACACACACACACACACACACACACACACGCACACACAATTAAAGAAGTCAGTGACTGTTTTAAAAATTATCAAATGCATCTCTATATGTATATTTGAAGTTGAGGTGCATTTATTTATTAACTTTTTTAAGTAATGGACTTAAAAACTTGTTGCGATTCAGGAATCTCTTTTGATGCAGGTGGTAACAACACATTTCCTTTTTGGTTTAGAAAGAGAAATGTCTCTTCAGTGTTGTTTTTCTTCTGATCTGACCAAATGCTATTAGTAATCTGCTCATGGCACCCTGACCCATTTCAATTCAGTCAATTCATAAAGAAGAAATGTTCAATCGTGAAGTTAAATAAATATTTTTCACTTTTTCTTTTGGCCTTTCTAGATGGTGCTTCCATAACGACTCTATTTCAGAGTCAATTTAAATGTTGACATAAATGATATGGAAAGAAGTCAATTTTTTGTTGGCTCTCTTTCTCTGTTGTGTCATTTTAAATGCCAGTAAAGCCAATAACACAATGCAGCTGTTCTCATAATGAGAATTGATATTGCTGTCAGACTAGTTTATGCTGTGAGCATAAAATTATGTTTCATTGCGGCAGAGCAGAATGTACTCTTCACCTTGGTAAACTGGCAGGTTTTATGAGCATAATCAAGTCCACATGTCCGTTTTGTTATTGCCAAGGCAAAAAAAAAAGTCATCTGAAGAACAAGGACAACTAAAAGCTGTATATATAACAGTATCATCAAATAATCTTTTAGAGCAGGAGGTGTTAACCCTCAGAGACTCACCAGAGGAACCAAGATGTCTCTGTCTCAATGCAGGTGATGGATGTGATTCACAGTTTTGTTGTTGGCCAAAAGAAAGATGTCCTCATCCTCAGAAGAAGAGATGTGCCTGTTTTTCTGGGTTTTATAGGAGAACTTTTCAGTAACAACTTGCAACATGAGTGTGGATGCAGTCAACTCAATGTTTTGAAGGCTATCTGCCTTACTGTGGACATGTTCCAAGTTGTGTCTTCTCCCAGGACATGTTTCTCTAAGCAAGACAGGCAATAAACAAGCCCGTCAGTGCGAGGTGTGTGTGTGTGTGTGTGTGTGTGTGTGTGTGTGTGTGTGTGTGTGTGTGTGTGTGTATGCGTGTGCATCTGTACGTGCATGTGCGCGTGCGTCTGTACGTGTGTGCTCACGTGCGTGTGTTGGAGAAGAGAAGTTGCCAAGTCACGAGTTGTTGTTTACCGTCCAGGCAAAGGTCAAATATTCTCTAAATCTTTTTCTCAGTACTTAAGTCTCAGTCTTGCTCACACATACGTCAACACACACAAACACACTCCCACACGCACAAACATTACGTTATTACAGTATCCATCCTACACATCATCTCAGAGCCTCATCTCTTCTCTCGCTGCTCACGGCAGCATGATATGTTTTGAATATTTCACTTAGAATTGTATGTCGACTTGAAATCAATCAAACAGGAAATCATTGTTTAAAGTAAATAAGAAAATAAATGGAGGTTTCTTAGTCTGTGGAACATATTTCACAGTGAATACACACATGTTGCTACATCAAAACCATCACAAATCAGATGTAAATGTATTTAGACATTTGTGTTGACTTAATAGCCTCATTTCAATCTTATATTCAAGTTGGTATCCGTCTGTCCACCTACAGATATATCCTACAGCTAAACAAAGGTCTTTCGGGACGGATTCACTACAAGAAGTCTGCAAAAGTCGTTTTCAAGTACATTTTCTTTGAATATCTTAAAATTCACAATTCTGAAAACACTGATTTAAGAAGCTCAGACAATGGATGTGCTGAGTTAATGTGCTGAGGTGTCATCTCCTATGTATTTAACATGACGTTGAGTTGACACACAATTTTCTTTAAGTGTCACCCTTGACTCCACTAGCATGTATAAGTATGAGACAGTGTTGCCGAGGTAACTGGCAGTATATCTAAGTTTGTGTGGGAGAGTGTGACCTCTGTCCCAGGTGGGTGTTGGGCTGTGATTGACAGGTGTCCGGTGACATCAGGGAGGAAGCCCGTGCTTTGTCACAACATGCGCCTGTCACTGTCACATAATGATGATGCTAGCTATTCCAAGGGTGAGACTTGCAAAGTGTGTGTGTGGGTGGAATGACAAGTTTCCACCTTCTTGTGCTGTGAAAATGTCCCTCACCAAATCTCCCAATATATAAGTAACAAAATATATATGTGTAACAAAATGGCACGCATAGGAAAACTGATTGGGTTTAAAAATACATTAAATATATTTGGTACTATGAACACAGTAAAGTCTGCCTTTCTGCAAATACAGCAAATAACCCCCAGGGTTCCCCACACATAGACTATACTTGGGCGGGCCGCCCAGGTATATTAACGGCCGCCCAAGTATATTTCGCGACCCATTTAGGTTTTTTTTTTTTTTTTTTTTTTATACGTCCGTGACCATGACGCCATCTGCGATCGATTAACTTGTAGACAATGATCCCTCGCTCCCTTGCTCTGATCTCGCCTCCTTCTGGCCTGTTAAGTGGCCTGCCTCACACAGGGTGACTGGCTGTCCACATGATGTGGCCTGCCGACATGGCCACTGTCATACAGATCATAAATCAAAGCCCTTGATTGGTCTCTGTGTGTCATTCAAGCTCGGGATAACCTCAGCTCAGGTGAGGTAAAGGACTCTCCGAGTGTTTAGATAGTTAACTTAATCTAAGTTCTCAGTGGGTCTCAAACGGTGTGGTCACCATTTATGTAAACACATATTTCCATTTGAGAGGGTAGTGATTGGTCTAATGGAGAGTGAGGTGGGCTGAAGATCGGAAGGCTGTGAGTTCAAATCCCGCCAGGAACACCTCCACTAGTGTGCCCTTGAGTAAGGCACTTAGCCCTTAGTTACTCCAGGGAGAATGTCCCTGTAATCGGTCATTATAAGTCGCTTTGGATAAAAGCGTCAGCTAAATGAAATGTAATGTGATTAGTAAAATATGCATGAATAAATAAATAAAAAGTTAACTAGGTGAAAAAAGGTAAGATACACTTTTAAAACTTGTTGAGAGAAAACTAGTCTTTGCTGCTGCCTCAAAGAGGAGCAGGGGGAGAGGATGGAGAGGGGGGAGAGGATGGAGACAGGAGAGGCTGATTCAGGAGCACAGACACACTCACAACTATAAATGAACCAAAACTAAATTAATAAACAAGTTTCAGTGTTTTTTTCATATTGGAAATGGTATGTTATTGGTTAAGGCCATGATTTTATGATTATTGAAATGTATACAGTTCTGTTTAATATAGGTGTTTCCATAGATCTAGTCTCTTTATTTCCCCCTCAAAATGCACCAGATTGATGCATTTCACTCCAAAATAAAAAATTAAATCTTACCGGGGGGGCATGCCCCTGGACCCCCCCTAGAGGATTTGAGGTCGACCCCCACTAAAAATCACATGGATAGGTTCCTAAATACATTAATAAATACATTTATTTTTTTAAATAGTAACCCATTTCCATATGTTCATGTGTGGGTAGTAGATTTAAACTATAGGGCTATCATTATGGACCCTGCCTGTACCTGTTCGCTCTGCCATCGCGTGAAGGGTCTGCTAACAAGCGACCAACAGAAAGGTTAATGTTGTTGCACGTCACCTCAACCCCCCCCCCCCCCCCCCCCCCCGCTACCACCCCCCCCGCTACCACCACCCCCCAAAGTATATTTCAGATCTGTGGGAAACACTGGCAGTTAATGGACCAGCACCAGAGGCGTTCCCATACACACAGGCGTTGGAGCTGTTCTTCATGAAATCCCAGAAGGATGAAGTGCTCTGACAAACAGTGCCATCTTTGCGCAAAATGATTATACCGGAATGAAAAGTCAATAAACATGTTGTTAAAACTTTTTTTTTTTTCGCGCACCCCCCCCCCCCCGCCTGCTGCCACCACCCGCCCAAGTATATTTCATATCTGTGGGAAACACTGACCCCTTCTGTATTTATTTAATTAAGAAATATAAAAACTGGTAATTAATATACTTTTTGCTGGACCTAAAAACAACTTATAGGAGAAATTGGGATTTGGGTAGCGTAAGTAATATATCAAGGGGCTCAAATGTGCCTGTGCGTGCTCTTAATTTCCACTGATAAAGCAGAAATACTCAAAATAGGTATAAACTCAGAGGTTTCGCTTGTAAGTGTAGTTATTATATACATTTGGGTTGATCTAAATATTAGATTTAAATGATGGTCATGCTAAGATTTCATAGCTTGTCACAGCTAAAGGCACTAAAAATCTTTCAAGTGTCAGAGTCGCAGCTCAATATTTCTATCTTTTAATTGAAATGTGTGCAGAGGATGCAACAAGAACAAAGCGCTCTTATGTGGGAGTCAATAGAAAATCAAGTAATCAAAATGCAAAACTTAAACAATTAACCAAGAATGGCTAAATCCAATTCTAATTTATTTATTTGAATGCAAGATTGGTCTGAGCACAGTAGCCCAGCCAGTCGAATCAATACAACGAGAGAGACTATTCCTGATCAATGCAGAAGCTAATCTATCAGCCCGGGCGCTGAGGGAATGAACTGCCTGTCAGGACTGACATGTAGAGAAGAGAATAAAACCCCAGCCTCGAGCTAGAATTCACTTTTATTTTAATTGACCATCTTTCTCTGAAGGTCCATGAGCTGAGCGGGCACTCTTAACACACATTATGTGATGCATGAGTATGAGAACACACACATTCAACAACTAGCTCACACACGCAGTATATCACACATCCCCCACACACATGTACTTCAGAAATACATTCATTCATCTGTTTGCAACTCACATATATCGTCTATATCAATATTCCAATTACTGTATAGACTATTCTGCACAGTTTCTATCATATTCTGGTTCTATTATATTCCATTTTATGTTTTACTTGTACTCACTGTTGGAGGAGCCTGTGCCCTAAGATTTTCATTGTCATAACTTCACTGTAGCTGTGCACACATGACAATAAAAGCCTTTAAACCTTGAAAATACACTCTTAAAGGTATATGCACATTTAGAATAGTTGAATATCCCACCACACACACATCGTTTTCTTGGGTAATGAGCAGGTGAGACAAGTCAAATGGCAACAGTCAATCAATGTCTCATCAACGACCCCCGGTGAACTCTGACGCGACCTCCCACCCTGGAGAGGTGTTAATAGTGTGTGTGAGAGACAGGGAAAGTAATGGGGCAATGTGCTGTTAATAGCAATCACCCTCATGTTAACCTCATAAACTGTACTTCAGCTGTTTGGATCAGAAAATCTATTTGTAACTATATTTTCACTACAATATAAAGTGTATATGTATGGTACATTTGGGAAATGTGTCATGATGCAAAGATAACAGGAGTTTTCAAAACGTTCACTAGCTTTGACCCTGATTCATTAAAGGGGCCATTTTATGCTCATTTTCAGGTTCATATTTGTATTTAGTGTGACATGTCTCCTTGCTTTAATGTTCAAAAAGCTCTTTATTTTTCTCATACTGCCTGTGCTGCAGCACCTCTTTTCACCCTCTGTCTGAACACAGAGCCCAAGTCTGCTCTGATTGGTTAGCTGGGAACTTTGAGATGCAGACCATTTACATGCACAAAAACCTATAACACAGAAAAGGGAAAACCAAAATATGCTTATTAGGGCCCCTTTAATACATTCATAGAGTGATAAAAAGATCTATGTTAGCCATTCCCTACTTAAAATACTATCTTAATATATCTATCACTATTTTATTTTATTTTTATGTTTTTCCTGAACCATCTATGGCACACTAACTGTAGAGGCTGTGTCAAGTGTGTGTGTGTGTGTGTGTGTGTGTGTGTGTGTGTGTGTGTGTGTGTATGTGTGTGTGTGTGTGTGTGTGTGTGTGTGTGTGTTGTGTGTGTGTGTGTGTGTGTGTGTGTGTGTGTGTGTGTGTGTGTGTGTGTGTGTGTTTTATTGCAAGCCAGTTGTGATGTGCATTACTGTTACTGAGGTGATTGCTTTCCATTCCGTTCTACCTCTCTGCTACAGGCCAGCGCGAGCAGCCAAACGTTAAATTCACCCTGTGATTATCACTGTAATGAGGATTCAGAGCTGATAGGTGGGAGGTGTTTATAGCCAGCAGGTCCAGTTTTGCATTTGGCCTTAGTGGGGTTGAATTGAATGCAAACAAAGGCTCCATTTAGCAGTAATCAGAGTAAGACAATAGCTCAAGTATAACATTACGTTACGTCTGCAGTGCCTCAGAGACCTACATCCAGTTTTTCCGTCCTTTCTTTTCTGCTTGTGTGATAGAAGAAAAGAAAAATAATTCCACATGCGGCAAGCAAGAACGATTAAGCAAAGACCTACTTTATATTCTGCTCAGCCAAGTATTTCCAGCTAGATAGCCTGGTCCTTCATTTTTAAAATGCCAAGCGTACTGAGTGCTGCTCACCTGAGAAAGGTTGTGATCTGAGTTTAAGGTTAATGTATCGTGCAGAATGACTGAGGATGTGAGATGGGCACAGGATGGTGTCAACTTTGGCTAAAATGGTTCATGTGGGAAAGGATGTTTTTATTTGACATCTGCAGCCCTGCTGTCCACCGCACTTACGTTGCTCTCAGCATCTGGGTGTCAATTGAGATGCTCCGCCCTTAGCAGAGGGGATGATTACTTGAGACACCCTAAATGGCTAAATGTCTCTTCTCATCTCCCTCACTCTGATTCCTGCCCCCAGATCTGTGATAGATAAGGCTTTTAGTATTTTGCATGCCAGCCTATTAAGCCTATGTGTTAATCACATTTTAACATATTGATTAGGTCATGCAGCGCCTGAGGAATGACTTATTATAAATTATCAATGAAGTTGTACACCTGTGCTGCATCAGGCAAAAGGATTACTTGTGGCATTTTAATGTTAAGTTTGTTCGTTTTTCCATATTTTCTTCATATTTATGAATTTGTCCCTCCACAATAAATGATTGCAGACACTAAGGTTGAAGGAAATAAAGGTTTATATTCCATCATGTTTATTCAACAGATCTGCAAAGATGTTATACATACGTGTTGCTTCCTTCATGTCATGTGCTTTCCTGCAGAGCACAGATTAGACGAGACACAAACACCAGTTGTTTATGTGAATGCCAAAACGCTTCCCTGTGATTGGTCAACCTCTCATTGAACCCCCAGCCAGTCAGGTGGCTCCCTCAGGGACCATTTCATCAGGCTAACCTTAGATCAGCTCTGTCACAATCTCTCTTGTATCTCCTCTGGTCCCCAGTCTCCTACCTATGTTTTATCACTCATTGTCCTGGTCTCTCCATTGTCCTCCTTCTCTGCTGGTCAAAATGTGTTTTATACTGTAGCATCGTCGCAGTGTAGTTGGATCTTTATGTTTCTATATCATCTCGTCAGTCAATCTGTCATCCTATTTTTACTCCACGATCTATAGTCCTTTATAAAGGCATGTGTGGGTGTATGTGCTTAAGTTTGGTTACCTTTAATGAGTCTACAGATTAGTTGTCATGTCCTGAAAATGAAGTAATGTGTATGTGTGCATTTACAACTGCCTGCTGCCAAGTGTCTGCATGCCTTTTGTGTCGGATTTCATTCCTGTTTTCCGGGTAATAAAACGTGTGTGTCTATGAAAGTGAGAGTGTGTGTGTGTGTGTGTGTGTGTGTGTGTGTCCTAGCATTACTATACTTGTGGGGACCTAAATCTGTTTACACAGTCACGTGTGGGGACTCGCCTCCCTTATGGGGACAAATTGGAGGTCCCCATAAGGGGAATCATTAATTTTAGGGTGAAGACTTGAATAGGGTTAGTTATGGTTGGTTATGGTTAAGGTTAGGATAAGTCTCCATGTAATGTCCCCTGAAGTAATGTATACATTGTGTGTCTGTGTGTGTGTGTGTGTGTGTGTGTGTGTGTGTGTGATGTGTTGTGTGTGGTGTGTGTGTGTGTGTGTGTGTGTGTTGTGTGTGTGTGTGTGTGTGTGTGTGTGTGTGTGTGTGTGTGTGTGTGTGTGTGTGTGTGTGTGTGTGTGTGTGTGTGTGTGTGGACCTATGCTTCCGCTGTGTAAGATATACATTTCAAGTCGCCTCTTGGAATCAAAGTGCCGAACATTCAGACAACATTTCTGTGACTGAAACAAATCCCTGACCTCAGCAGTATCTATTCCACGGACTAAGTTTAGTCGGAGTGACTCGAACAAGAGGGAGACATGGAGGGATCGATAACCATTAAAGATCGGCTTATAATAAAACTCAGAGGCGAAAATAAAAAAGCATTTATTGTCTTTCTATTTATTTTTAAGAAGCAGAAGGCTCAACTTGGTCTGTCACTGTCTACAAAAAAAATACAAATTATGATATTCTGATGCTCTATAATGATATTTTGAGGATTTCCCAGCTGACATGAACCAGAATAAAATGCTATTTCAATATAAGCTAAATTGTATTGACTTTTAAAATGCCTTTCCTAAATGTGAACACCCATCAGGCACGTGCACACATAGACATCAAAATGGGCTTGAGCCCCTGCCCTTTTTCTTCCTCCAGAGAAAGTGCCCTTTTTTTTAAATAAATGAATATATATCTACTACTGTTTGCGCACAGTTTCCCTTTCCAAAAACATATTGATTGAATACAAAATAAAAATATCAGGTCGGGAGATTAGACTGTGAAGTTCCGATGCTCTCTCTACCCTCCCTCCCTCCACGTCTCGCACACAGCGGTGCGGACCTCGGCAGTCACTTGTTCAGACCGACAGGTAGCAGCCAGCACCTCCCACCTTACAGTCCCATGTTATGCCGGATTTTCTTGGCTTGTTTGAAGGTGAGTGGTGGTGATGAACAAATGGCTAAACTGCCAGTGCCTCAAGTTTACAGCTAATTAGCCAGAAGACAAAAACAAATATAGTTAACTGGTAGGCTACTAGCTAATGGATAAGTTAGCTCAAGGTTTAGCTATGGCAATTTATCATGGGCATACAGTATAATGTGCTGTACGTAAGGGGAGACTGACACTAAAGGTGAATACAGTAAAATGTGTATCTAATTACGTCATCACAATCGCCACATTGATATGCAAATTAGGCGTTAACTATAGGCCTAATTAAAATGCGCTAATTTGCATGCAGTTACCAAGGCATTCACCTCACAACTTCCCCAGATAGTTACTTACGTCAAGTCAGTATTTTCCCCTGAAATGTTATGTTTAATGCAGATTAGCTTTAAATCTATAGATGAATTCAGACATGGTATACACCATTTAGGCTATATGTGTTTTTTTGGACGTTTTCTTTACATTAGTGAAAGAAAACATGGAAGCAAAATAGACCTAAATAACAAAATGTATAGTACATGAAAAAACGATATTTTTGCCAGTAATGTCCTTAGACAGTAACTTCATCATTTTGATTGTTGGCTGCTCATTTAATTAATTGTACTTGTTGTCTGCTCTAGTGAATACTAAAGAAGACCATTGTCCCTGTGTTAACTGATTATTTTTTAGAATTCTGTTGAGTATTAAACAATTGTTTGAGGGTATTAAAACAAATAGATTGGTCAGTAGCCTAAGTCAGAGATGTGCAACTATATTTAACTTTTTATTTACATTTTTGTTTTATGAATGATTATGGAAAGTGCCTTTTTTCTCACTTGAGCTCCCGTCCCCCAAAATGTCTGTGCACGTCTCTGACACCCATGCATACATAAATAGAGACTACCTAATTAACTCCCATGCATTTAGATAAATCAATATTGATTCCTTTTAGAGACATCAAGGCCACAATAATATATTTTCTGCATCTCCTCTTGCTTATCTTCTGGCGGTTTAACCTCGCCTCTAGCTGTCACCAACCATAATGTGATAAAGAACAGAAAGAGATGAAGGAGGATGGAAAGAAGAGAGAGATATGACTGTTTATCTTCCCCGACTGTCAACTGTATACATTACCTTATAGGGAGAGGGGTCAAAATGTCATTTGTTTGTATGCATTGGCCATATATGGGCATAGCAGAAAGTGTTGTTGTACAGTGTATAAGAGAACCTATACATGCTGTATTTCCTGTGATATATTCACTGCTTGTTTGCAAAACATCGGCAATAGTCAATTTGTGATATTAGCATTTTTAGTGTTGGTGTTTTTTTATTTATTTTCTATTCAAGTAATGTTTTGTGTAAAAGGTTAACCCTCCACAAAAACTCAAAACACCAATATCTCATATTCAGTCAGGTTACAGCACCGCAGAGGAAAAGTGGACCATCCTTTCGGAAATAAATGTGATTAAACATCATGACATTTCTGGCCCAGGTGAACCACTCTGATTTTTAATAATAAATATTAATATCAGCACTGGTCTTTTCAGGAAACCAGAAAGCTGAACTCATAAAACTCTGTCGGTCAACTGGAAAGGAAATGATTGCCTGCTTTCTGACTAAATGTCTTCATAAGTCCACGAGTGAAGTCTTTAAATGTTTAAAAGTTATTTCAACTTTTTTTGGGTTATGTTTTCCGGGTCAATTTATGATTCTGCCAAAAATGACCTGTCTGACTATTCCATACATAATGCTGAGTTACTAAGAACAGCACTCATACTAAGAAACACAATGAAGGTGCAATTTGTGCCACAGTCCCTTATATTGCTCAGTTCTAGAGGTGCTTGATCCTACATTTCCCATAATGCAATTCAACAACATCTTTCTTTAGGCCTCTCTGCCACCTTGATACTCACTAAACACACATACCGTATTTAATTTTGTCTTAATTTACATGATTTCATTTCATATTCTGTTCTTGTACATATTCCATATTCTAATGATATGTATATAGACTTTTTGCACTACTTTTTGTTTTGTATTTTGTATCTTAAGTTCCCTTGGGTTTTTAGAAAAACAGTTGTAGCTCTTCAAAACTGCTAAAGAATACATTTGGGATTGATTAAAAGAAAAGAAAGGACAAGAACGAGTTCTCTCTCTCTCTCTCTCTCTCTGTCTTTGTAAATATCCTGGCATCTGTAGGCTGAGCTGTTTAAGAGAAACTGGCAGTAAAGCCAGTAAACTGCCTTGGAAACACCTTGGAAACCACGCTGGACACATGTTGCCGTGGAAACAATCCGGCCCCCTTCTCTCCTTCCCACTACAGTGCAAAGTGGACCTGCACACTGGCAGCACTATAACTAACTACGTCTAATAATTGAATATCATCTCTCTCCTTTTTTTCATTCTTTATTCATTCAGACCCTGATGGATTCAAATTGATGCTGATAATGGAAAGTGGAAAGAGAGATTGTAGGAGAAAAGACAGGTATCAGATAAACAGAGGAGAAAGAAGAAAAGAGATCATAAAAGATACATAAAGACGAGGAAGGAGAGGAAGGATAAACAAATTGGAAAAAATGGAGTAGAAGATGTTTTGTTATCATGGGTGGCAGTACTCTGTCATTAACTTGGTTCATTGAGGTTTACTCACTCAGGTATGAAAGCGCTTGTAACAAGTGTTTTGTTGGAGTGTGCCAAAAAAAGTGTTTGAGTTGACAAAAAAGAGGAAGACAAAGATATTATTGAGAGAGAGGAGAGGGGGGAAAACAAGACAAAGTAACTGTCATTGAATCATGCCAATGAAGCTTTTTGAAGTTAACTCAAAGCGAGGTGGGGAGGAGGGAGGTGAGTGGACCTCTTCACTTCATGCCAATACAACGCAATTGGAAATTGGAGGGGAAATGAAGGAGATTTGGAATTTGTGTGTAAGCTGCAGAAAGAGAGGCTGGCTTTGCCAACTGGCATAGTGTGCCATGGAGTTAATCAGCCAAGAGGAGGAGGAGGAGGAGGAGGAGGAGGAGGGTTTGAAAAGAGGAGGGGAAGTGAGACACTGAATCTGTAGATGGAGAGGAAATGTCAACAGGAGGAGGAAAGAGAAAGAGGTTTTTTTCCCCTTAGAAGTCTGTAAAGGAAAATGGCAAAGAGCAAGCGGCCGGTATAAAGGCAGTGAGCGTTATTGTATGGCTTCCAGCCCCGGGAAGAGGTCGGCCAATCGCTTTTCCCCTGCCCTCTTTTGTGCGGTCAGAGGGTGTTTCTCAATCGCGAGTAAAGCTGCTCCAGAGCCACTATTTCAAGCATACTACCTCATCGAGTGCCGCCGAAGTACTGTTCCAATGTCCAGCATACTTGGAATTCTACCGAGGCCGGCGTACTTCGTTTGGAGAAATGTCGAGGCGACTCTATTAGCTTTTGTTCGTTGTTCTCGCGTCCAAAGGGAGAAGCTTTAAAAGTAAGAGACAAGGTCTGGAGAAAGGTTCAAATGGGCTATAATAGTTATTTTAGTAATACTGGAAGTACTTTACGGCAGTTATCATGTACGGTAGCCCCGGATGTCGTCATAGCTACTCACGTCTGTAAACAAAACTTATTAAAATAAACGGTACCTTCATTTAATATTCAGCAATAGTAATATCTCGATGTCTATAGATGTAGCGTTAAAGTCAGTAGGTTTTGGTGTGCACACCGTGTCATTTTCCCTTTACATTTCTAGAAAACGTTATATTAGTCACATGCTAAATGCTAACCGGAGATGAAGGATTTTCAGAATAAAAGCTTGGCATTAAGATTGTGCGAGAACTTCAGTTTTTTTCAGAATAAAACAGCTTTTAAGCTGACGGTATGTTTAAACCAAATTATGCCATAAAACATTGATTTTAATTTCTAACAACTCCACGGTCTTAAAATACCCACAATGCTTTACGCACGGACCAATTTCCCCAAATCTGTGGCGGAAAATGTAAGGCGGGGCCTCTCATATGACGCACACTTGCTAGCCTGTTCCACTCTTCGTTTTTCCGAATGCCAGGAAGTATTCTTGCCTCGCTTCTGAAGCAAGACGCTCGGAACGAAAGACATGTGCTACCAAGCAAGCGTACTCGAGATTGAGAAACACCCAGAGTATACTGCCGTTTCCTGCTAGAGAGTGAGAGCCAATCGCTGCAGGTCACACATTCATGTTTTTAGAAAGCTTCACGGAGGATAATCTGCTACATTGTTATCTAAGTATTCATTGTACTGCTCTTTGATTAACACGTCGTCTCTGTTCTGTTATGAATTCATTCTTCCGATTTTCTTTTCTGTATAAGAGGGCATTGTTTTAATTTGACCACATATTTTCGTAATCAAAGGATGAATTTTTTTACCCATGGCATAACAGGCTCAAGTTTTACCTTTAAACTCTATCTTTGGTCTCATTTCAAAAGCCTCAAATGTTGAGGTTTAAAAATGACAGGATTGTGGTTTGGCTTGGAATAAGTATGTGCGTTACTTAACTTGACTTCAATTTAAAATAGGTCAACATTGATTTTGGTTTATCATGGGACATGAAAACCAGTGACCTTGATTCCTGTGTTTGACCATCCATTCATCCCGATCTCCTTCCTGTGGCGGACTTTAAATAAAACATATTCCCGTATAATGTGGGAATTCATGTGTCCTCCACCATAATGGATCCTATATTGGATTTCCATTTGCATTGTTTCCATGGTTTTTGGCACTTTCATTTATCTAAATATCAATGTTAAGAGGTTGTGTTAGTGTAGTTCTGTAAGAGCAGGCTGGGAAATATCGATGAAGATGTCGGTTTGATTGACAGGTGATCAGTGCAGAAACATCACAGACATAAGTTTTAGGGTCAAGACATAGATCGGGAAAAATAAATTGTTTTCTGGTTCACAGAATGCAGTACATGTTCTTGTCGTGATCTATGTCAAAGTAATCTGTTAGTTCCTGACCCCGGTTTCACCAGCTGCCCCCTCCTATAGTCTACACCGTATTAAATCCACCTTTACTTACACACACACACACACACACACACACACACACACACACACACACACACACACACACACACACACACACACACACGTGTACACACTGACTCCAGTGGGTACGGCGTGTAATCAGAAAAAGCGTGGGAGAAAATAGAAAGGAAGAAGTGAATAGCAATGCCACATGCTCACATAAAACTACAGGCACATACATCAAACACACACACACACACACACACACACACACACATTGGTGAAACAGGGGGGCAATCAAAAGGAGATTGAGAAGTAAAATGCTTTCTTGCTGTTTGAATGTATTCTATATTATGAAAGCATGAAAAGGCGAGATACAGAGAGTAAATCAAGAAAGCAATGTGTGAGAGGGAGTGAGTGAAGGAGGTGTAATAGACAAATCCCCTGCCGGAATTACCTTCACCTTTTCATCCCTAAAACCTTTTTGGTGACTCTTAGGCAGGGTTGGGTAGCAACAAACTCTTGTAATAGCATTGCATATGTCAAATATAGCAATTATCTAAACCTCTAAAAATGTCATTTTAAAGGTTCAGAGCATGGGAGTGACCAAAGAGAGAAAGAATACATAAACACTTACAATTGTTTTCGCATGTGATATTATTTGGTCCCTCAATTTAATTAAATGTCTCTATGTTTAGAATTATTTTTGCACACTAGATAGTAACTCAAGGCCTCAATTTAATGAAACTTTTCCACGTTTTTGTTAATTTCTGCAGATGAGATAATTGTATATACAGTCGCCACCACTCTTAACTGGAGCGATGTTGCAAGCTGTCAAGCCGATTTATCTAAATGGTTATATTTTTATAATGGGCAACTGACTCAAAATGACCACAGTGCGTCCTGGGGAGTAATTTTGATATATAACACATGTTCGTCTGCACATGTAGGAGGAAAATGTGAATCACTAAAACTTGTTCACTTATGACTCCCTCAGTATACCTTCTGTTCCTGCCTGTTGCTCGGTGACAGTATCCGAAACTAAAACCAATAGGGTTGTCCTCCTTTTTGAATCACCAAAATGTGGCCTGTAGCTCCAAATATGTATTATAATAGTGGTTGACCCTTAACCCTGAACCTAACAACGTCACCAGATCCTACTGTATAGGTTTGGATGTCAATGTAGGATTACTGAGGTGGCATTAACAATAAGCATATGCAGAAAATTCTCGAGCAAGATGGTTTTGTTATGGTAATGCATGTTTTCCATAGTGTAAAAACAATCAAAACACCATTTAAGTCGTGGTAGACCGCTCATGTCTCAAGAATTGTGAGGGAGAAGAAGATGTTGGTTTCAGATACGTCATAACTGAAGGAAATGTATTTATATGCATGTCCCAACCACTCAATATGACTCCAGCTGTTGTATTAGATCCTCAGGAGATTTTCTTTTAAAAAAAAGGCAATCTGGATGAGTCACAAACATGTTTTGAAAGATCAAGTAGAATGTTTTTCATGGTCTGATGAAATGAGTTCAAACAAGGAGAGACTTCAAGAAAAAGTCAGAGATGAACCTACAAAAAAAAACCCAGACAGTCTGCGTTCAATTATTGATTAAAAACACTCCCTTTATGACAGCCTTGGATCAAATCATCTGTCCTACTTCTTGACACCGATGTCTCGTTGTTTTGAGATGGAGAACAAATCAGAGCCCACACACACACAAGAGGAGGGCAGTTATTTGCGATATAGGGTGGAGTGAATGTGCCAGACTCGTCAAACTATAAAAACTCAACTTGAGTGTCTTTTATGAAAAACCTCCCCAGGAAATCCATGCCGTTTCATCATCATTCTGGGAGACTGTGAGCGGGGAATGAAAAGTCACTTGACATACAGTATATGCAGAAGAGTTGCCCTGCTAGGTTTAGAAAGCCAGGCACAAGCCAAGCCTATATTGAAGTACAAGTATAAAAACATATCCACCATGAACTCTCCAAGGAAAACATTAAAAAACATATGCCAGCAGTTAAAAAGTACTTAAAAGCTTGTTTTGAAAACCTCCACTACAGAAAATATATCCTTTTAGTGTCACGTGTTATCAATTCTCAGTGCAGATACATATGTGTTAGTATCGTTGGTGTCAGTCCTTCAGATTGTATTCCTTCTAGAGCCAGCAAGTGCAGGAGTGTGTATGCATCCAATCAACTGGCTCTGGAGCACTCTTAAGCCAGGCTGTAGCAGATGTTGTGTGTACACAGTATGCACTTTAGGTTGCCTTTGTATAATTAATTACATTTAAAAAAAACTGATAAAGAAAGCCTCACATCTCTTTAGGCTAAGCCAATTATCTTTAGACATTTTCTTCCAGTGCATGTTTTACATCCACTGCCGACATCAATTACCTATGCAGGATTAAGTGTGCCATTTAGGAAATGATGCAGAAATCAAAAGTATGTTTGGGGTGGTGCATGAGTTCATATGTTTGACATTAATGCCAATAACCACAGTCTTTTCCAAGACATAAACACAACATAACAATACTGAATCCACAATGCATGGAAGCTTTCACAATTATATGATACTGTAGTTCAGTCAGACAACTCACGTGTTTCTTAATATGTTTATTATAAGCAGCATATAGTTTGAGTTTGTAGGCTCGGGCCTCATCAAATCAAATCAAGTTTTATTTATATAGCACATTTAAAAGCGATTTGTGGTCGAGCCAAAGTGCTGTACATGTAATAAAAACACATTACTACAATCACAATAAAAGACAATAATTTACAACAGAAATATAACTCTTTACAAAGAACATTGAGTGATGATTAGATAACTATCTCCCGAGCCTACAGGTGGAAGCTGGGGTGCTGGTGGGGCCGGCGAGCAGCAGCAACATGAAACACAGCAGCAGGAACATGAACGTAGCAATAGCAAGTGAACACAGCAGTGGCAGCATGAGCGAGGCAGAGGCAGGAAGACCTGGCAGATTAAATAGAGTGGCATGTTTAGGAGAATGTGTTTGGTTGGTTGTAAGAGGGACGAGGCGCGTCACGTGTTAATGTATCATTGGTGCTCGAGTTGACTGCCTGAACTAGCTCGCAGGCTTCGCCCTATGTGTGTCAATGAAGAGGAGTACACATGATGCATGATATTAACACATTTAAAACATTGCATAATAATTCAGTTGTAGGGTTGTGGTAATTTCTTCATATTAATTAAGTCATGAGGGAACTATACTTACAACTAATTTACATACAGAAACTGGAAAAAATGAATGACATTAACAAATAAACATGGACAGTGTTGTAATAATTACCATCTTCGTATAATCCCCAAAGCCCAAACAGCGTTGCCTCTGTAACAGAGAACACACTAAATATTCTTTCTGAAGGGTATTTTTGTTTTTATTATGCAACTCTGAAATTGAGGGAATAGTCTTGAAGATTATGAGGGAGCAGTTGCTAGAAGAGGGGAGGGGGGAGGGGGGGGGGGGGGGTTCACATCCACATTTGTGGCTTGTGGCTCCAGAGGCTCTTCATCCACTTGACGGTGCGTCACTCTCCATCAGATCCCATCGCGCAGCTTAGAGCTCATACAGGCTGGAAATGATGGAGCACTGCAGCTGGTTTGTCAGCTGATTAGCATTCACATCCTATCCTCCTCTTTCGCTGCCTTTGTCTCACACACACAAGCACAAAACACACACGCAAACACACATTATTTCTCTCCAATCTCATTATGCAGCGGTTAGTTTGTACATTTAGAACATGAAGTATGCTCTATATTTATATATTCATTTGTTCTACAGCCTTTCAATCTGTCACTAATGTTCCTCTTCTCAACCCACCGATTTGTTCTTGCTCTAATTGCAATTAGAAAATGCTGTTGAAGTGTGTGTGTGTGTGTGTGTGTGTGTGTGTGTGTGTGTGTGTGTGTGTGTGTGTGTGTGTGTGTGTGTGTGTGTGTGTGTGTGTGTGTGTGTGTGTGTGTGTGTGTGTGTGTGTGTGTGTGTGTGTGTGTGTGTGTGTGTGTCCAGTACTTTTTTAATGTTATTTTTAATGTAATTTCAAAGCTCAGCCATCTCTAACTTAATCATAAAAGGAGTAACAATGCCGTTAATGAATCTCTCTCTCACTCCTTTTTCCATCTAGTATTAGATTTTCTTTTTGACCAAAAATATAAAGGAGAAAATATTATTGAGTTTCCAAAAATGGATGTCACTAAAAAAACCTCAACCTTCTATCAGTTCCTGGGAAGTTTGTGAAGGCTATTATGTAAACACAAACACACACACACACACACACACACACACACACACACACACACACACACACACGCATGTTTTCAATCAGGTTTACAAGCTCCCAAGACATTTCCTGTTATGTGTGTGAGGGAGTCCCCAGGATTTTCCAAACTCCTTATTAGGTTAACAAGATATACTGCAGATAGGAGTCCCCCCTCCCCCCCCCCCCACACACACACACACACACCCACACACACACACACACACACACACACACACACACACACACACACATTCCAGACAGAAATGGAGACTGGCTGCTGTTTATGGCTTCGTCAACTGTTTTGCATAGCGCTGTCCAATGAAATTAATCATTACCATAAACATGACTTTGATTGCCCTGTTTAGCATCAGACGGATTAAATGACTCTGAGCTGAGAAAACCAGAACAACTGCAGATCCTAAACAACCTTTTGATAATGTTTAAAAGCTTCCCAGAGGAAACAGAAACTCATTTATTGAGATCAAGTTTTTTTCTAGTATGGATGCATTTAGCACGATACAGTACTGCCTTCAAAGGCTGGCTACCGAGAGCTTCCCAGTCACAACTTTGACTTTTTTGCTTGAGTATTTGAGAGTTTAACCATAAACATGTTTTTCATTTATGCTTTTCATTCATATGAATATACTTTAAATATTCCACTGGTGTTACATGGATTCTATTAATGAATTTCTTTATGTAAAAAATTAAGTAGCATAGATACAGAAACAATAAGGATTTTTGTAATGTACTTATTATTATGTTAGTTATGATGATCTCACTGTGTTATTGTTGCAGTCAAGAAATTCTAATCTGACCCCATGGTACCTTTTAGTTTTCGCCGAAACTATTCCTCTTTTTTAAATGCAGATTAGTTAAGTTTACTTGGTCTTTCTAGGACTTTTTTGGTGTCCTCCGCGAACCAGGGTCTTGAAACCAAAACAGCCCACGTAGGGGACTTTAACCCCAATAATTAGAGAATACCAGTATTGTATCAGTTTCCCCTCACAGCAATTAAACAATTAATATTTGAAGGGTTTGATAAATAAAAGGTGAGCTTGATATGTCTAATGTTAAATCAGAATCCCTACACTCTGTAAGCACACCAGTGTGTCGCAAAATAAAATGGTAAGAGGGACTGAGAGAGAGATCAATCGTATCCCTTTAGCGACAGCAGCCCTGCAGCAGGTGTGTGTGTGTGTGTGTGTGTGTAACCTTTTTTATGTTTCCATTAGCCTCCATAAAGTCAGGATTATGTGTATTAGTGGGCAGACAGGAGCTTATTAGAGGAGGCCAGGCTGTCGGCCTATTGTTGAGGTTTCCCACTGCAGCCAACATCATTATCAGCTTTGTCTTATAAAACCACTGCATGTAAACAGCCCACACACACACACTCTCACACACACACACACACACACACAGACACACACACACACACACTCAGCGCTCTCTGTATTAGGCTGTGTCGCACATAAGCCTTTACACTCCGGTTAATAAAATCAATGTCACGTTGACATTTGCAAAAGTGCAGACAAACACACCGTCTTGTTCTCGGCATGTCAAACAGTGACTCTTAATGTATACGCTGATAAAACACAAAGTGTGCACACCCACAGGCACCCATGCCGACACTCCATTCCCAGAAGAATACACCATGTACGTACGTATACAAACACACACTCACACTTCTTTTGTTTAGTCTGAGACCGGAGTCCACCCACCAGCAATCTGTTCCTCACAAACAAATCAGTTCACAGTTTTAAAGGCCAGTTTCACACACCTCCCACTTTTCCAAACTCTCATTTAAACAACGTGTAGAACAAAAGACACATGTGAATATAGAAACACACACTCAATGGCTGTGTAAACATGTGTGGAAATATGTCATTGTTATCAGCACTTTAAATGTTAAAGGATTAAAATCATACACACAGAGATAAACAGGTTTGTTCCATCACTGTCATCAAAATCGGACCTGGTTGTCCTTTATCCCTCCTACTCCAAACACACACACACATACACACCCCCACAAACACACTCACTGACCAGCAGGATTTTTTTTCCTCAAACCTAAAATAAAGCGGTGGTTCCCAAACTCAAATTTTCCGATCCAAATACGTCGCTAAGGCAGGTTGCCGAGGAAAGAGGAGTGACCGGGACAGCTGCCTGCATGTGGTGCTTTACAACTTCCTCTGTGAGGCAGGGGAGACACTTTGTTAATGTCAAATATGTGACATGCAACAGAAGGGCTCTTTGGGTAACCAAACACTGGCAACTTTGCTTTCTCAGCTGGAGCCTTGATACAGTATGTGCTTAGAAACCTAGAGAGTAGACCTTTTAAATGCAAACAGCAAAAGGGCTTTTACTTTGAAGTGCCTGTAGCTCAGCTGTAATTGCAGTCACACAGTTCATATATGAATCACAGCAATATGTTTCTGAAAACAACCCAATGGTTCAATTTACATGTAAGTGACAAAAACATTATTTTGTTGATGATTTAAAGGGGATCTATCATGCAAAATGCACTTTTGTATGTCTTTTATATAAATATGTCTGTCCGGTGTGTCAGGGAACTCACGCAGCGTCAGAAAATAAAACCCTCTCTCTTTTCCTCCGTACCCAAATCTCTAAAAACGCGGCTACAACAGAGCTGATCCAGATTTGCGTCCGATATGACGTAATATCTGAAATGTGGACCCACGGCCCAATCAGAAACGTTGCTATCAGAAACAATGCCCGACTGTTTTGGACGTAATATGGTCGGTGTTTACATTAGCATCGCTAACACTCAGAGCTAACCTGTACTGGAGAGCATGTGTGTGAAGAAGCAGGAAATAAAAAGGAACTCACCTTGTGGTATAACCGGTAAGAGAGAAAGCCTTTGAGCTCCATACTGTTTCAGAGAGAATCCTTGATAATCCATGATATGGCGTTTCATCACGGCAGCATTTAGTTTAGACAGTAGCTGCCGGGTCCCGCATGAGCTCAGCCCCCTCCTTTTTTTAATCAATTATTTTTTTTAAAGCTTTATACCCAAAATCAGCACTCTAGAAACAGGAAGTGAAATAGAGGGATATGAGGCATGGCTAGAATGGGTGATCTGTTTGGTATTTTGAGCAAAACATTTCATAGACATGTCTTTTATATATTTTTATATATCTGAGACCTGTGCTAGTGCCTAAAAATAGCATGATAGGTCCACTTTAAGGTGTTTTTAGATGTTTTACATGTGAACTGTAGGATCGTACAGGTTTGGTTTTCCTTGTGATCCAACTGATATTTATCTATTGCATATAGTTCAAGTTTTAAACAGTCTCCCTTTGTCCTTTTGAGGTTTATTTTGTATAATGTCCTTAATCTCTAAAACAAAACTGCCAAACATTGCCTCATATCTTTCCCTGTCCTGTTCCAGTGTCCTCTCTTCGGAGATAAACAATTTATTCTATGGTACAATGTTATCGTGGAACATGAGGGAAATGACGATCAGTTTAATGTTTATGAGCCAAATCATGTGATGTATTCCTTTTTAAAATGTGGCTCTGACAGTGCCCATTGTCTCAAAGCAGCATGGCAGATATTTAGGGTCTGAATTGTAGGAGTACTAGATCCAAAAACCATTTTGCAAGGAAGCATGAGTGGAAATTCATGACAGAAACATGAACAACTTGATCAGCAAAAAGGGAAAGTGAAGGTCACCTACATGAGCAGACAGAGTGAAATCATATTTTGGCACATTCAGATTGGCAAAGGTGTGTGTTTGTAATGTATGATCCTGTCCATTACTTCAACATGAAGAGATGTTTTTGAATAATCATTGGCTGTTCATTAAATACATCTCTTTTTTTTTTTGGCTACTTCAAGGGAAGTTTTATTTAAATTTGTTGTAAACTCTGACAGGGGCCAAGCGTTAAAAGTGTTTGGGAGGGGAAGAGGAGAAGTGTGAAGATCATTTCGGCTTTTTGGCTAAATCAGAGGACATCATATGGAGACGCACATTTAGAGACATTGTGGCCCTTGGAGTAAAGGGTGTGTCGGGTTGTGTGTGTTTTTCAAGTCCTACAGCTGAAATTCCTTCAGTGTGTGAAAGCATGCTGGTGTTACACATTTGTGAATGCTGCCACGCAAGTGTGATACT
>NW_022990310.1:110000-190605 GCF_902827175.1 Gymnodraco acuticeps
TTTTCTATGGTTTGAGTCACAAACTAGAGCTGCTGTCTTCTTGAAGGTGTTCAACAGCAGACATATTTGTCAGTGCAAAAATCACTCCTTCTTTCTTATTATTTTCTTTCTCATTCTCTTTTTTCATTGAATCTGATCTTGGATCGTGTTTTCTTCTTGTAATGTCTCAGACTTGTCTATACGCTGATCTGTGCAACTTTAAAAACTGCAGTCAATCTCACTTCACTTTCAATTCAGCCAAATATGAAATAATTGATAACTCATTTGCTAATGCTATTTGTACTATTTTTATTTCTGAGTGTCATAACCATTCAACTTCATATTTTACTATAGATGTTAATTGCATTTAAACACTAATTGGCTGAATTGAGGGTGATTTGTCCCGGGGTTTCCCACAGGCATCTTTGGCTAAATTAACTAGAAAGGATTAACGACGAAATGACAAACATTTAGACTTCAACAATTGTCACTGCATGGCTTTAAATATGTCAAATCATCTTATGATGGTCGTAGTCAATGTGTGTGTGAAATACAACAAACTAAACCAGCAGCTGGATCCTAAAAGCTTCCTAACTGTACTCGCCGAATTCATTATCATGAGTCATAATTGTTTACCTGCCAAAATTGAGTTTCTAAACCCTCCAGACACTGCCAGACTTAATTTAGCTTTTAGCATCCAAGTCCCAAAGTTGTAGTTTAAATAAAAAGGCGGACATCCTGAGTGTACGACTGAATTGAGCCTTAATCAGCACCTGAGTCTGGCAGCGGGAGGACTTTATCAGATACATCTTGTCAAACTAATGTGAGCTGCTCCGATTCTTCCAAGATAAAACCCACTACAGATGATATGCTTAGATGAGGTGGAAAAAGACACCTGATGACTGGACGTTGTTGGAGGTATTGACATTCTTTTAAAACGATGCCTGTGGGGAAAACCAAATGCTGCTCTTTTCTGCTTCCTCTTGGTTGGTTCCTCTTGGCCTGTCCTTTTCCTCACTTTTCTGCCTTCTCTTTTTTCCCTTTTCCTCTCTTCCTTCTTCCCCTTCCTCAGTAAAATCATCAAGGTGAGAGTAATCGACGACGAGGAGTACGAGAAGAACAAAACCTTCTACTTAGAGATCTCAGGGCCTCGCCTGGTGGGGAGCAACGACACCAAAGGTCAGGAAAGGGGGGGGGGGGCCTCGTGACCTCTTGACCCCCGGCCACATTGCCGAGGCTGCATGTTCTCATCACATGGAGGAGATTTAGATGCATTTCTCCTGATGTGTCCTCACCATGACAGTGAACATGCAGCAGTTTGTGGATCACCTCATCTCACCACATCCACTCCTCCACCTCACGTGTGTGTGTGCGCGTTTTGTTTATGTGTACATACCTTGCCATGTTGTTTGTTTACCATGCATGCATTCATGACCTCCCTCTATGTATGTGTGTACGTGTGTTCCCATACAGGAAGACCATAACCATTAGGATCTTAGACCGGGAGGAGTACAATAAGCAGTCCTCCTTCTACGTTCTGCTTGAGCAGCCCGAATGGAGACGCAGCGGGAAGGAACGGACAGGTGTGACAGCCAATCAGCACTGAGAATGAATTTAATCAAGGTTTTAGAGAATCCCAAATCAGCAGGCCAAATGCATAATTAGCTTTTATGTTTTAACCTTAAATATATTATTTATTACGATGAATTCACACTAAAGTCACCTCACAAAAGATGTTCTGACGCAGAAGCTGTTATAATTGATTTCAAAGTAAGAGAAATAAACAATATAGCTGTTAAGATTATAAGTGTGTCCTAATTATATATAAAAAATGTATAATACAGCTGATATTATAGTAATGCTAGGTACGGATTGACCTGATCTGATTACACAAGCATACACATTGATAATAATGTATACATAAGCAGCTATTTTACTCTTAGCTGTACTTGCAGCAGTCATACCCTTTTGACTTTAAATTAACCATGAGTTTAAAGGGATACAACGACAGAATGATATTATTTAACATCACCTAAAGTTTGTTCCTAAGTTTAGATGTGATGTCAAAAAACTGTACCAAGCAGAGCATGCATAATGGGAACTTAAGAGTTTGCAGGCACACTTACATAACATTTATCACACCTATGCATTAATCCATTGAGTGTTTTTGGATGCGTTTTCACCACAATGCATTGCACAAAGGAAATGGCGTGCTTGTTACAGAAAGAAAAACTTTTTTTTTTTAATGCTAAAGAAACAGCTCTAGAATCACCACCGAAAACAAACGATAAAACATCTGGAAAAAACACTTTTTGTGCCATTTATTCTAATTAAAAAACACGTATTTCTACTACAATAGTTCATATTTCATGCCGTTATTATGGAGTAAAGACGTGGGCGATAGTAAAGAGAGGCATCTATAGAAAAAAAACATCAGTAACAGAAATATCCATCGAGATTATTTGATCGATAGCTGATGTTTAGGAAGTGTAGCACAGAAAGGCCCAACATGGAGGCAAAGCAAAGAGACAAGGACATGACTGGTTAGAGGACATCGTACTGTAGAGTAGGTGTGATGTTTGTCTCAGTGGACTTTGTGCAATTTAATGCACATTTATTTCATAAAAAGCCCAAATATAGCCCAGGCAGGAGCACTTTGAAGCTGGCAAGGGAAAGAAAGCACTTAACAGCTGGCAATGCAACAAGAAGTCAAATCAAAGCGTCATTTACACTCATGCAGTATTTTCAAAGTGACAAAACGCAACACTGCTCCCTAATCGCTTTGGTTTTAAGCGGCCTGTTGGTTTGGGATTTAGGTTTAACACACAGGAGCGATCCTGCTGCTCCCTTCTGTTCTCAGTTATTCCTTCCTTTTTTTCTGCGTTTCCTCCTCTGCTTCTCCTCAGAGGTCTGTACAGAAAACTCAGTGGGAATCACACCTGTCCTCTCCTTCCTCTCCTTCTCTTTTCCTCTGCGCTGATCCTCTTGTTCCTCCTTATCCAGCTGAGAGCTCGTCAAGCTTGGAGATCTGTTCTCTGCTGGTGTTTTCAAATGTCACACATTGTGGAATAAGCGCACAAAAAGACATGAACAGATCATATCTTAAAGGATGTTCACTGTGTGTATGGCTATCATGTGAATGGCATTTACAGGACACATACATTACCCATACCTTTTACAATACCAACGAATTGCCCTACAGCGAGTCAAAGTCTTACGTTCTGGTCTCATGGTAAGAAATAAACCCCCAGAGCACAGACATGTCACACATATTAATGCAGATTTTTAAGGAAATAGCATAGAAAAGACATTGTTGTCATGAGAAAAACTGCTATCATTATGGGTATCAGAGGTTTTATTAGAATAAAATCAGCCTTTTAAGAAATGCTTTCAGGAACAACAACAAAAGTGTTAAACTATAGAAAACACTGAAACTGTGTGGCATCACAGGGAGAGAATTATCCTCCTTTTATGGAGTAAATTAATAACATTTCCTGGATGTTCACAGTGTACCATTACCATTTCCTGGTATAATAAAAAGAGAGGAAAAGCCACAAGTACACTGCCTTCAGTCTCATCTGAATCATATAACAAGCAAAGCCTCTCCTTCTCAGGGAGACCATTAAACCTGTCTCTGTAGCTAATGGCTGTGAGGCCACCAACACATCATTATCAATTACACTCTGAACATTTATTAAATTAAAACCCCATGGTGGTTATGGTTTCAGATGTGCAGATGTGCGTGTGTGTGTGTGTGTGTGTGTGTGTGTGTGTGTGTGTGTGTGTTGTACATCCGTTTTCCACTGTTTATCCGTTATCACTTCCATGCTTCTCATCTCCCTCCTCTTCTATTACCAGCTAATGTGATACAGAGTTGTAAAAACACAGGCGATTTTCCACTTGTTATTTATTGCCTTTCCAACGCAGACACAGACTAGTGATTGAGATATCCGTAACAGCTGTTGTAGTAGTGATCTATTTCTTTGGTTACACAACATAAGACAAATATATAAAATAAAAGATAAGTGTGCATGGATGTAGTTTGAGGTAGATCAGCAAACGCAGTGTTTTCATGATGTTGTCTTAAGGTGTTTTCATGCCCTTAAATGTTACTGTGTACACTCATTAAGAGTAGCTCTTTATCCATCACACACACACACACACACACGACTAGACACGCAGAGAGAGCATTATCAGTGTGGTAATGGCAGTGTGTGTGTATCAGGCATCAGCAGTGTTTATAGTGATGAGGGGATCAAAGACGAGGGCTGGATATCACATTATCACAGTCAGGAGATCAAACACACCTCCGGGGTAGAGAGACAAAGACACACACATACACACACACAAATACACACAGACGTACTTTCCGTAAGCAGTGGGCTGGTGTGTTTAATAAGTGTGTTTTATGAGCTGATTCTCTCTGTGCTAAATTAGCCCTGCACAGATCTTTATGGCCTCAGCCCATGACGCATGATACCCACGATAGACCATCTTGGATGTGTGTGCAGTAAAATGATACTATAACTCACATCTTATGGTCAGGACCGATCAAAATAACCACACGTATTTGTTATATAATTTGATTGCAAAACCTTATATAACCACTCACAGTAATTTGGTTTAATTATTGTATGATTACCATTTTAATCAAACATCATTTTAAACCCAGCCCATGCTGCATGAAGGAATTCGAGATATTAATATCACGGGTGCTTAATGTGTAATTAAAGGTAAAAATACTGCAGCAAGACTGTTAATCAGTTTTACCTGATAATTGTACTCAGCAATACAAGCCGATCATCTCATAACGACATCTATATTACAAATGTGCATAGTAGCAGTAACATGAAATCAGTCTGTCTTCCAACTGATTTGGTATTTCATGTTTTTCCCTCTCTAGTTCTGTCTTAATATTAAGAAAAGGCTTTCAATTAATGAATCCTTCTCACACAGAAGTAAACGCTGCAGAGAATGTAGAATGTTACATTGATTTTCCCAATGCGATCTGGCACAACCCCACATGTTTCAAACAGGCTTGTAAGCACCCTGCCCCAGAGAGAGTAGCTGAAACCGCTCTCTAATGTTGATTAATGTGTGAATTGCTCCTTCAGATATACATCCCAGAAACCAGCTTTAACATTCAGGGAGTGTGCGAGTGAAAGAACAGAGTCAGCGTTTCTTATCCAGTAACGCCACGTTTCATCTTCTGCCAAACCAGTTCTTCAGAAAGGAAATGCCTCAGAGCCGGAGATAAGAAGCCTGATATTCTTTTCTGTTGATTTTGTTTCATTTGCATTTCTTTATTTGGCTGTAAGCAAACAGGGTTGATAGGATTAAGGTACTGACTAAACAAGCATTGGATCTGACATCTGCTGAGCTGATATGAGGAGCACGTTATACAGAGAGATGGAGAGAAACAGTGTAGTTCAGTCGTTTCTCTTGTAGCTGTTTGACTGAGGACAGGAGAGATGTGAATGAATTACAGGCTTTAGCAGTGCTGAATAAACAGTTAGGGGCTGCTGCTGCTGTTCTGTGATATATTATGCAGCTTAAAAAGTACATTTACATTAACGAGAGTCACATGAACGTAGAGGTACTAGGGTTGCAAAGGAAAGTTTCCATGGGAAGTTAAGCTGGGGAATTTTGGAAATATTCGATGCAAAATTAAACAAAAAACATTTCAACAGATTAAAAAATAAAATGAAAAATGAAAGTAGAACAGAACAAGTTTTTTTCAAAGTGTGATCCAGTCTTCTCGACATTATCTCTGCATGTGATGGAGGAATGCACAGTGCCTGTAGGGGTGTGGTCTCAATAGCCATGCAGTAAGCAGTGTGCTATGGCATGGATATTCAAGTGTACTTGACTGGCATCTGTTTGTTTTAGTCGAGATTATGCTAAAATATACTTTCCCCAACTATATTTAAGTTCCCTATGAAGAGCCAACCTTCAATTTAGAAAATTCCCAGTTTATTCCCATAAATTCCCATTAATTCCCATGGAAAGTTTCCATCTTTGAAAATTCCCGGAATGTTGCAATCCTAAGAGGTACAGATCCTTTTTGAAAAGAACATAATTAAAAGCTTCGATTAGGGGTAGGATAATGTGCAAATGTACCAGGTGATCTTGCCTATCATTTCAACCCTGTCAAGTTATATGTCACCTACTGTAAACTGAAATGTGTTTTCTCTTAAACTACAAGTCGTAGTTTTTAAGAAGGTGGATAATCAGAAATCTTACTTTTTTTCACAGGACTCCAAAAAACGAAACAAACCTGAAACAAAACAAGAAATGCAGAAACACTAGGTTCAGCTTCAAATAAGTATGATTTTTCCTGAAGTGTCTTACGGTCGAGAGAGAAAATTGGCAATGCGTTTTTTTTTAGGAGACCAGTATTATTTGAAGAAAATCCCCAAATGAGCCACAAGCAGTTATTTGTTGTATTTGTAGCTTTTTCAACATTACTTCCACACAAATGGAAAGTAGTCCCTAGTTTAGAGCATACAAATAATGTTTCCCTCCAATCTTTCCAATCAGAATCTGCTTCCCCCCAAATAATTCAGCAGCTGCTTCAAGGTCCCATTTGTTCAGGAGTTCCATTAGCCTATTTCATCCTCCTCTATTTCTGGGAGAGTTTTTTTGTCATGTTCTAGAAAGCCTTTCAGCAGCCTCTAGTGAGCAGGTGTGAACTGCTTTGGTTTGTTGTAGGTCATTTTGGAGAAACCAGCTCGAGTGCGCTAGAATTTGAAAATACACAACCGGAAAAAATCTGCCACTTCCTTACAGAGCCCCTCCTCCAACACACACGAACGCGCACATGACCAATGAGGGCACGAGATAAGTGTGTGCCCCGATGGAAGGCTGACAGGCAGGTAGGCCATCCAGTTACTTTAGCCGGGCCGGCTCAGATGATTGGTCGTGCTTTTTACAGCGCCACGGCTTCCACAGATGACATTTTTTAATGGATTTTTTGTCAAAGCATGTAATGTATTCATTGCTATCGAGATGTTAAGAGCATTCAATGGAATATAACAAAAAGTGTATCTCGAGCCGGTTTCACAAACGTAACTACCCCACCTTTAAGTATTTGCACGTTAAGACCATTGTGCAGTCATAGTGTTGTTCAGGATATGTCAGGCAGGTTCAAAAACTTGAATGCTTATTTGACTCCCTCTGAAAATGTTTTGGGCTTTCACACTCATTTTATCTGGAGGTAAAATATGTATTCAATGGAGGGTTTAGAAGATTTTAGCTGACCCTGAGATATGGCAGGTTTTTGAGGAGCAGCAGGAGGCAGAGGAGAGTTCACTGCAGCCTGTGAACCTCATTCGGGTGGGAGAAAGGAGGGGAACCAGCTGAAAACACACACCCTGCAGAGGGTGCTGACCCCATGTCCTAACACACGTACACACAGTATCAAACATGCACACATCTGCATCGTAAAGAGCAATATACATAGAGAAGCATACACACTCTTTTTGTGACGGAATATAGGAATATGTACTGTAGGAAGCATGCATGTATACAATTAGGACATGTAAATGTACATACATGTATTGCTGTATTAATTGTAGCAGCTTTTGTTAGCAACAGTAATATGCTCGTGTGTGTGTGTGTGTGTGTGTGTGTGTGTGTGTGTGTGTGTGTGTGTGTGTGTGTGTGTGTGTGTGTGTGTGTGTGTGTGTGTGACACATTCACAGGGGGTCCGCGGGGTCTTAAAAAGTATTAAAAGTTGATAAATCAATTTAGCGAAAATGAAGGCTATTAAAAAGTATTAAACGGCATTTTCCAAGGTATCACATTTTGTAGCTTGTTTTCAATAAGTATATAAAGTGTCCAAAGCAGTGCTTGAATTGGAATGAAAAAGGTGCCAGTACTCTAAAATCAGCAACTTTTCAAGTCAATTTTATATATACAGCCCACAAACAAGAATTTGGCTACTATAATGCTGGTGGGTTTGTCTCTTTACTACTGTATATTTTAGAAAGGTTCACTGTACTTAACATTTTTTATGATAGGCAGCGGATATGGCTAAAGCTCAGTAAGGTCAATATTAACTGAAAATATAGCAATCAAAGTCTAGATCTTCTGCTGAAGACACATGAAGCAGAGACCTTTCAGGTGAGAGCCCCTCTGGTGGTGTTCAACATTAATGACAAGGAAACAAAGCTCTGGTCAGAAGCATTTTTTATAAAAAGCTTTAACAAAATTAAGTATTTCTGTACATTTTGAATGCAATCTAACTTTCCAACTCAGAAAACGAAAAACGAAAAAGTGCCAAAAGTCTTCTCACATGGCTGAGCTGCTTTGCAATATACTTCACCACTGAAGAATACAAATATGTATAAAGTAAACTATGATGCAATCTAACTTTCCAACTCAGAAAAATGATAAAGAGCATGAACAAAGAACATGTAAAAACAAATGCAAAATTTACACAATCTAAAATGAGAAACTGTAACTGCAAGTAACAAAGTCTGAGCCATGGTAAAGAGTTACATTGAACACCAAGCTGATCAGATAACTCCCTGGTTGGTCTGAAGTCCTTCTATCTCCAGGATCTGTACAAATCGGCACATTATGCCAAAAGTCTTCTCACTGGGTGAGCTGCTTTGCAATATACTTCACATTATTAGAAGGCTCCAGAAGGCCTTGGGGACATCAGTATCAGGGGCTGGAGCTGGACAGGCTCTTTCATCAGCACTTCTCCTTCCCTTTGCCAGCCAGGACCTCACATACTGTTCCGGATTGAACTGTCCTAGTGATGGTCCATTACATTTAATGAAAACCAGGCTGGACAGTCGGCTGACAGAGAGAGCATTCCTTTTTGCAGTAAGGATATCGTTCATGCAGCTGAATGCCCGCTCACACTCACTAGTGGAGACAGCGATGGTTCGGACTGCTTTCAGTAGAGGCTCCATGGCAGCAGGTGTACGGGATGCCCTGGTTTCCTTGTATTCGAGAAAGCCCTGAACAGTCTCTCTTCTGTCCACTTTCAGCACTTCGCACAAACGTAGCACCTCTACGTCCCCATACTGTACGTCTAACTCCTCTTCAGGCCAACTTCCAGGATGGATAACTTTCATGTCCTGGATTAGCTGATTGTCCCGGGCCTCCCGGCCATGTAATGGGATTTCTCTTGTGCTGACATGAGAGGAGGTTGTGGAAGTCATTCTGTGTCTCAGATTCTCTACCATACTGCGGAAAAACTGACCTGCATGAATCTGTACAAGCCTGCCATTCTCACGCAGGGCAACACCCTTGAAGGACTTCTCAGCTAGAGCTGTATGAACTGTAGTCATGTGTGGGCCAGGCATGGTGACCATGGATTCAAAAACTCGTATTTCTCGAGTTAAGAGCCTATCTGCTGTAGGCAGTGTCATCTCTCTTTTTTGGAGTTGCCGAGAGAGGTCGCTGAGCTCTGTGAGCGCATCGTACATCAGTCCCAGATTGCTGACAAACGTTGCAGATGTGAGCACATCATCCAGGCCCTTGTACTTTGCTCTGTCTCTGGAATCCCTGCTCGTATCGTTTGCAGCATTTGTGAAGTGATCATGAAGCACTCGGTAGTTTTCCCAGACTGCTCTGACGCTCCTTTCACTTGAAGCCACCCAGCGGATGGACAAAACACGCCCTATCACCAGGAGACGCTGTCCGACTGCTTGCGCACACTGCGCTAACTGCCTCTGATTTTTGGGGGAGGCATGGAACAAGGAATAGAGTTTGTCAAAAAAGATCTGGAAATGATTGAGCCCTGAGACCTCCTTGACCACATCCCCAACTGCCAGCTCTAGACGATGATTGGAGCAGTGCCACACAAACAGGCTTGGAATTTACTACACAACTGGGTAGCAACGCCTGTTCTCTTCCCTAGCATGACTGAAGCCCCATCACATGCAAAAGAAACGAAACACTGATCTAAAAAGTCCTCGTTAAAATCTCTTCCAAGACACTCCATTAACGCCTTTGTGATGTCATCAGCCGTTGTTCCATCCAACTCGATCAGCTCCCAAAAAAAACGTTTCGGGCTCAGCATCAGCTAATGCTGAGCGTAGACACACAACAAGCACCGTTTTACCACTAATAGTGGTAGATTCATCGACCAAAACACAGAGTTTTCTTTGGTTTTCTGTAATGTCTTTTGCCATTTTTTTTCTTCAGCTCATGAGCTATGTGGTCGATGATTTCGCCACAGGTTTTATTGGAGTGCAAAACCCTGCCCACGTTCAGCCCATTCAGTTTCTGTACATTCAAATCAATTGGCATGTCTGTGAATGGCCGGCTATGTTTGCCAATTTTATATGCCGTTCGAAAAAACTCTGATAGTGGTGTCTAATTCAGATTTATGCATAGACTGCACTTGATGTTGAATAGTTTCACGTGAAGCAGATGTAAGAATGTCAGCAGCTTTTACATGGGCTTTTGATTCTTTATGTTCTTTGATTTTTTTTCTCAGGCTAGCTTGTTGTTTGCCCTTGTCAACACCGAAATGAGACACTGCACACTCACCCCATTCAGTTGACAGTTTCAGTCCTTGTCCAGTGTGTATTCCCAAAGATTTGACATCTCTGCATATCCGACATCCTAGCTTCTTATCTTTAAGAAGGAGCCATGCATTGGTCTTGCAAAAATATTGCACCTGGTCCGTTGTCCAGCAGTCAGGTGCATCGCTTTGCCCGGTGTTGGTGGTGGCAGTTGCGCCAGCAGCAGCTAACGTTAGAGGCTCTGGAGGAGGCGGCGGAGCTAATGCTAATGCACTAGAACTTGGAGCATGAGGATCAACCAAAGAAAGCTCCCCATCAGACACAATTTCCAACACAGGCACAGCATTCTCTGTATTTGAAGTTTCTTCCGGCGACAACCGCTGTCTTTTTGCACTTTTATTAATCCACGCTAACATTTTAGAAATGCTCATTTGTGACGTGACTTGCTTTCCTTCTCTCGGGGGCGTGCCTGCTATGTTCTATCACTCTACATAGCCACCCACTGGGTGGGAGTTGCACTGCATAAACACAACACACGTGCATCTAGGTATGTAAATTGTAAAGCATTAAAACATGGTTTTACTAACAGTTTTCAGTATGTTGTTACTTCGGCATTATTATTATTATTATTATTATTTTGAAACGTGTATTACTATTAAATCACGGTCAAATAGGTTAATTTTGACATAGTCGTTTCCACCACAGTATTTACATGGAGAAGATAAGCCCCGCCCCCTCTCCAGCACGTTCTGTTTGAATGACAGGAGTAAACAGCTGACAGCTGTGAAACTCCAGCGGTTAGAGCGATGAGAATGTCCGTTCGGCACCTCATGACTCATCTACTGAGTACCGGGCGGCTGCATATATATATATGGATGTATAATAAGAACGGCGGGAGAGTGTTGAGTACTGGCACGGTGCATGAGTACCGGAGTACCGCCAGCATGCCGGTACTGAGCAAGAAGTGCCGGTACTCCATGGGTCAGAACCAGAAGTGCCGGTACTGCGTACCGGTGAGTACCGGCCCAATTCCAGCACTGGTCCAAAGAGGTTGTATTCTACCGTCTGCCTGAATGTAATCATTGCGTAGGTGCGTAGTGTGATTCTGTGTCGTTTATTTATGGCATCCCGTTGGATTGGACGTCATCTGAACAGGACATCGCACGCTCACTGCTTGATAGCGCGAAGCTCCGTTTGCGCCGGTTGTTAAACAACATCGTTATGGGGAAATGCAAGTCTGCGTCCAAATGGTTGGAAGATAAGGAGGAAGGACAATCAATACTGTATATAGTCAATGTCAGGTGAAGTGTGTCGCCAAGGTAACCGGTTAAAACTCAAAGTGGCGACGAGGTCTTAAAATGGAAAGGGTCTTAAAAAAGGTCTTAAAAGGGATTAGCCTACATCTGACTTCAGGATTCCTGCATATACCCTGTACATTATATCCATAATGAGACAATGGTAAACAACATCAGTAATACATTTTAATAATGATGTTTACTGTTCCACCAGTATCATTAAGCCTGACATTAACAGTACAAATCACCAACAATTGAAATAAATGTATCTTTTTTCTAGTGACTAACATTTACATTAGCAACAATGACGGATGATAATTGAAACAGTTAATGCAATAGTTGTTTTGTTTGTTCTACCAGAGCACTTATTATTATTGTAAATTAACTGTAAGCAAGATCAAACAGAACATTATTGTATTTTTTCACATGTCAGTTTTATCAACTCAGGGGAGGAGGATGATGTCCATCCCTATCTCAGCTTCTGCTCATCCATTTCCTTTCAACTATTACCTTCCTTTTCTACCTTCCCCTTTTATCCCTCCTATTCCCTTCCTTTTGCTACTCTCATTTCGTTTTCATCTCCTTTCCTTATCCTTTCTCATCCTCATCTACCTCCTTTGTCCCCTTCTTGACTTTTTACTTCCTGCTTCTCTTTCCTCTTCTCTTCCTCATCTGTCACGTATCGTACATTTGATCTATCATTATGTCTTCCTCTTTACTCCCCATCATCCTCCTCATTCCTCTCACCCTCTCTCCTTTTCCCTTTTCCTCTTCTCACTCTTTCCTACCAACTTCCTTCATATGTCTTCGCCCTCTTTGTTATCCCTTGTATCCGTCCTCCTCTCCTCTCCTCTGCTCCTATTCTGTCTCCTCCTATGGGAATCTCCCAAAGTGTGACAGTAGCTCCTTCTTCTTCCTCCTCCTTGCCTCGTCCCCTGCTGTACACTTTCCTCCCGTCAAAATCACATCTTCTCCTGTCTGCTTTCTCCTTCCATCTGCTCATCTGCTCCTCCTCGACAGGGCGCAGAAGTTTCTCCCCTCTGCTCCTCCTTTTGCCTTTACATGTTGACAGTTTGGAAAGACACCTCCCCTCCTTTCTAACTTCACCCTCCGCTTCTGTCTCTTTCATGGAAGCTGAATCCATCAAACATAAAAGGGTGTCAAAATCCTCTCCTTTTCCTCTTCTTTCCTCTCCTCCTCTCTCCTCTCCTCTTATCTCCTCTCATCTCTCCTCTCCTCGCCTCTTATCTCCTCTCCTCTCTCCTCGCCTCTTATCTCCTCGCCTCTTATCTCTCCTCTCCTCTTATCTCCTCGCCTCTTATCTCCTCTCCTCTCCTCTCCTCTTATCTCCTCATCTCCTCATCTCCTCTTCTCTCCTCTCCTCTTATCTCCTCTCATCTCCTCTCCTCGCCTGTTATCTCCTCTCATCTCCTCTCCTCACCTCTTATCTCCTCGCCTCTTATCTCCTCTCCTCTTATCTCCTCTTATCTCCTCTCCTCTTCTCTCCTCGCCTCTTATCTCCTCTCCTCTCCTCTCCTCTCCTCTTATCTCCTCTCCTCTCCTCTTATCTCCTCTCATCTCATCTCCTCTTCTCTCCTCTTATCTCCTCTCATCTCCTCTCATCTCCTCTCATCTTCTCTCCTCGTCTCTTATCTCCTCTCCTCTCTCCTCTCCTCTTCTCTCCTCGCCTCTTATCTCCTCTCCTCTCTCCTCTTCTCTCCTCTCCTCTCCTCTTCTCTCCTCGCCTCTTATCTCCTCTCTCCTCTCCTCTTATCTCCTCTCATCTCCTCTCCTCTTCTCTTATCTCCTCTCATCTCCTCTCCTTCCCTCTCATTTCCTCTCCTCTTTTGTCTTTCCTTTTTACTCTTTTTCGTACTCCCCCATCTCTACTCCTCTCTCCCTGTGTTCTCCCATCACTTCTGTTGAACTAGGGACTCTATCAAAGCATGACAATGTGTGAAATCCAATATATACACACACACACACACACACACACACACACACTCACACACAGCACTACCTCTCGTCAGCACATATTGACCCATGTTTTATCCAGACTAGAGACTGTCACATGTCATGGTGTTTCAATGTGAAGAGAACACTGCACTACACTGTCACATTGAAAAGTCTAAGAACATATTTTCAAGGCATTCGTATGTTAGACTATTTTCACTTCACAAGACTTTGCTTTTGATTCTTCCATTGTTACAACTTTACATTTGTGTCGATCTCATAATTTAAACCGAATCTGTACATTGCACTTCTATTACATCTGTACTAATTGGACATCATTCTAGGAGTGTGGTTTGCTAAAAACAAGGCTGATACAAGTTTAGTTTATGACTGATATGTAGCACTGGAACACCTTCTGTTATTTCTAACTGTGAACAGACAGGGGAAACATAAACAAGATGATATGATAATAATAATAAGGATGTATTACCAACATTTAAAGGTGCTAATTGAGGAACAATAGACCAAAAACGATGGAAAAGTCCACCTTTTTTCGGGGTTGTTGGCAGTTAGACTATGGGAGGTAGTTTGCTGAAGCTCATTTGAATTGAAACCATACCAGGAAAGAAGGAATTAAAAAGAAAGGCAGAGAGAGGAGGAGGAACTGGGTTTAAAAGCTGGGAAGCTGGGACGAAGAGGATGAGATGACAGAGTAGATGAAAGGCATATGAAGATTAAGAAAGAAGGAGAAGGGGTTAGAAACAGTTATGTAACACAGAGAGATATTCAGGGATGGGCGGAGGTAGATTATGTCCTGCTCTATTTTTTGTTGCTGCCTGTATTGAAAGATGCAGCACTCACATTTGAGGAGAAAAACTACAGTAAAATGCCCAATTTCAACACTGGATTCCCTCTATTCAGACATTTCAGTGTGTGTGTGTGTGTGTGTGTGTGTGTGTGTGTGTGTGTGTGTGTGTGTGTGTGTGTGTGTGTGTGTGTGTGTGTGTGTGTGTGTGTGTGTGTGTGTGTGTGTGTGTGTGTGTGTGTGTGTGTGTGTGTGTGTGTGTGTGTGTGTGTGTATGTGTAGCAGAGAGATGGACAGGTAGAAAAAAAAATCTAAATTAATGATTAATGGTACAGCAGCCTTGACAAGAAGCAGCATCTTCCCCAGCAACATTCAACCTCTGTCAGGCCCCGTTACACACACACACACACACACACACACACGCATGCACACAGGGAGTGTAGCTAACAAGGATACTCCCCGGCAGTGTTCATCCCACATTAGGTTTAGTGTAGGCTGTTAATTGAGCTCATCAAATCACGATTAGATAGTTAGTGTGTGTAGTGTGTGTATATTAAAGTAATTGCGACTTCAAACCAAAACGTAAACAAAACAGTTTTGTGATTTTATCCTGGTTGTAAAATAAAAAAGGTACATTTTGAAGTCAAGTAAATAGCTTTTTATTAACAAATGAGGTTAATTTATTTAAATATGGTTTAAAATAAAGCCATGTTATTGTCTCGTTCTATCCGGGTGCATATCAGATGACTGGTTAAAGCAGGTTTTGTTCTGATTTAAAGCATTAACAAAATTGAGCTTTTCTCTCTTTTGGGTATGAATTTGATCATTTAGTGACCACGGGATTGTGCTGTAGCAGAAAAATAACTTGTCATTTAATTAAATTCAGGCCGTAGTTGATCCTAACTTTGAAAATGTCACACCTCAGACCGGTTTTTTTGGCCTTTGAGGCTTCAGTTGCTTCCCTTCCTACCTTCAGCTCTCATGCTTCATGGATGCAAAGGTGGCCTTAATGCCAGATGGATTGATTTCTTGCTGATGCTGCAGTAGAAGTTAGAATGTGCATGCATGTGTGCAGCTCTAAGCTCCGTGCACTCAACTAAGGGGAACAAATGACCAATGAGCTGCACCCCCACAATGCACTGCACTGTAGGATGGGAGGCAATAGCATGGATAACCGTTCCCCCATAGAACATTCGATCATGACGTTTCTCTCTCCTTCCCCTTTCTTTGTATTTCTCCTCCCCTCTCTCCCTCTTTCTGTCTCTCTTTGATCCCAGCAGTGAGTTAAGGCCCTACAGTGAATCTCAATTACTGACACGCACCATAAAGAAAAGGGTAATAGAAGAAAATGGAGGCGAGAGGGAGGGAGGGAGGGGTTGTGTGTGAGAAACAGAGAGCCAAAGATAATGAGGACATTTTCATTTAGTAATGTTACCATAACTTTTGAACAGTGTGAACGTAATGATGTCAATTGAAACCACAGACACAGAGAGAATTTCATTCAATTCAGTATTTTTCCATACATGGTCTTATGGCAGCCACATTGCATTTTCGAGTGGCTTTGGATGCTCAAAAACGGTAACAAAAAATGCTAATTGCTGCAGTGTTTTGGCTCAGGCTGGCCCCCTAAATGCAGGAAGATATTATGACCTGTTTATCATTGATTACACATATAATTATAGCTTAAATATCTACTTTACTTTAACTCAACTCCTTGTAAGCTACAGTATGTCTTCCCTGTGTGTAAACGCATTTCCCATCATCAACGACCATCATTACCTCTCCTGTCCTGTTTTCTATCTCTTTGCAGTCTTTATACTTTATCGTTCTCATCCTGTTCTAACATTGCCAGCGATGTCTTGTGGTGTTTTCAGAGGAACAGCTGAAGGAAGTGGAGGAGGAAGAAGAGGCGCTGGCAGGAAAAGATGAAGACGATCAGCGCGTTGCTGACATGGGCCGACCCATGCTGGGAGACCACGTCAAACTGGAAGTCATCATAGAGGAATCGTATGAGTTCAAGGTAAGGCAGGGGGTGTGTGTGTGTGTGTGTGTGTGTGTGTGTGTGTGTGTGTGTGTGTGTGTGTGTGTGTGTGTGTGTGTGTGGTCAGGTTAAATAAACAAATCAACATGGCTGAATTCTATCAGAGATCTATGTGGCAGGAGTGAATGCTTTAAGCTACAGTCTAATCAACTTTTGTTAGTTCTGTATTTTGAGTACCATATTTTTTTTTTTCAAGGTCCAATGTTTCTCCATTGAACCGCCAACAAATCAAATGACCTGACAAACCGTTCTGTGACCAATTCAGTTTATTATTTTATGATGACGTGCACTCAACCCAGTTTTTGATAAGTTATCCAAACTTAACTACAGGTCTCTCATCAACTTCTAAAATAACCTTACCCTATAACTGTGCATAGATTCTCTTTCACTTTATCATGGGAAACATATGTTCTCCTATATTAAGGTTGCAGTTTTTCTTACTATGTAAATGGGAAGAAAAACAGAACGATACCCCAACCAAACTTATCGGGTAGGTTAAGAAAACAGTCATTTAAGTTGCTGACTTAAATAGAAAACAAGGCAACTCTAACTTTTGATTTCCCACAGGACCCCCCTCACATGTTACACTCACAAACCATTCCAATACATACAGGGAACATTGTTTGTACTGTATGCTCTGCCTCTCCCACGCAGACTCTTAAGACGCTAAGTGTGCATGTAATTACCCATGTTTTGTGTGTGTGTATGTGCAAGTGTGTGTGTGTGTGTGTGAACAGCATGTTCTTAGCTGCCACTCCACCTACACGCCTAGACAGAAAGGCTGTTAATAACACCCAGTAATAGCTAACCACTCGTCGTGATGCTATACTTTGTCAAGTAGTTTTGTACATTAAATTGTGTGTGAGAGTGTGCGCATGTAACCCTATCTTACAGTTAGCTGAAGTACTCCCCATTGGCAGCTACTGGAGTATAATGTTATATAAGTGTCTGACATAACAGATTATAGGAGAAAATAGGAAAGCTGCATTAATGGAAAGTTTCTTTTGAAGTTCAAGTTTTCTTTCGACATCTATGTGAGCGTTATTCAACCAATATAACCACTAAATTAATGAAAAGAGCTGTAATAACATCAATTGCAAACATAACTCTTTCAAAAAAGAAAATTGATGAGCATTAGGAAAGGGTCTTTTAGTAATGGCTATTAATTTGTGATCATTATAATATGCTTTAAAATATTCATAGAGAAATGAATCTACGTCGCTGAGCCACAGGAGCCATACAGACTATAAGAAGTGGATGTGTAGTCGCCATGATGTCACCCATTGGTTAGAACGCCTTGAGTTTGGCCTTTTAGTCATCGCTATATTGTTTTTTAGTAACCAGAAGTGACATGATAGGGTAGAGAGATGTGCAACCGAACACTGAATAACACATTTTGAGGCGACTACATTTCACATTGAACTCTCATGAACTGAAAACACACTTCAAATGCGTTAAACTTCTTAGACAAAACACAGACAATACCTAAATCTAAAAACACTGTTGGAGCAATCTGGTTCTCACAAGGTAGCCACACCTTAAAGCATACCCTGCGTTATATTGTATGTCATTCTTAATGGGACCAATGTCATGCTGTTTTGAAGAAGACTAAAAACTAGGATTGGGACAATAATCATATAATAAATCAGTTAGTATTGTCGTAATAGGTAGGGTATTTTTTTCATAGACTCTTACAAAATCTGGCTTCTTTTTGCTCCAACCAGTGGAGTTGCCCCCTGCTGGATAATATAGAGAATGCAGGTTTAAGGCACTTAATTGCATCACTTTTCAAACCTGGAGGATGCTGCTGGGTTAGTCAGAATAATAGTCATAATGGGGAAAGAGAAAAGACATGTGTCATAGTGCAATGTATTGTGACTCAGCTTGAAGTCAACTATATTATTTTGCCTTCTGCTGAGCAATTATTGCTGTTACATGGACCGATGACTAAAACAATTCTGATGCCTTCAGTCTCCCACAGCTTCACATGTGTCCACTTGCAAAGACATAAATAAATCCACATATGCATTTCACAGCAGTCTGAGGGGGAAATGAGACAGAGAGTCAGGAGGTAAAAATATCAGCATGTGAAGGAAGGTGTTATTAAAACCTAGCAGAGTATGGTGAGATAAACACTTCACAAACATAAGGCAGAGTTAAGCTGCTGCTGGTGTGTGTGTGTGTGTGTGTGTGTGTGTGTGTGTGTGTGTGTGTGTGTGTGTGTGTGTGTGTGTGTGTGTGTTGTGTGTGTTGTGTGTGTGTGTGTGTGTGTGTGTGTGTGTGTGTGTGTGTGTGTGTGTGTGTGTGTGTGTGTGTGTGTGTGTGTGTGTGTGTGGGTGGGTGGGTGGGTGGGTGGGTGGGTGTGTGTGTGAGGCACTATTGACACCCCTAAGCTCCATTCAACACAATTACTATCCCAGTTTCTCTCTGAAGTGGAGAAAAGGGAAAGCGCAATCCCACTGCTTTGCTAATTAGTGTGTTAAGTGTGTGTGTGTGTGTGTGTGTGTGTGTGTGTGTGTGTGTGTGTGTGTGTGTGTGTGTGTGTGTGTGTGTGTGTGTACAGGAGTGTTTGTGTGTTATCTCGTAGTTGCTTCCTTTTGAAGAAAACGGCAAAGAAGTATTAAGACTAGGAATTAAGGAGACAGAGGAAGGAGGGAGGAAGGACAGAGAGGTTATGGATAGAAAGTAAGAAAATGAAAGAAACGGGGGATGTGCAGAAGCAAAGAAAAGGACAGCAGATAGGAAAAATGGTTTGACTTATATTTTCTTTAGTCCTATGTGGACATATGTAAAAAGTTAAATGACTCTGTGCCGCCAAACTTTGTTCAAAGCAGAACTTTATTTTCCATATTAGCTAAAATCCTAAATAAATGAATATATTAAATATTCTTTGATGGATTTAGAGATCATTGAGTATAAAATCATGCTAGAATATTTCAATTTCATTAAACGATGCCACCATAAAAGAGATGGAGTCTGGTTTTCCTTTTGGTCCAATCATAACAAAGAATGCTGTGAACACCTTTGGATCGAATACAATTGTATTTTCTCACTGTAAAAGTTACATAAGGGGGGAAAACTGTATGTAAAGAGGTTTAGTACATTTGAATATCATTATCGAACGACGTGTGATGCTACCACAACCGCAGAGTAGAGATGAACATTTGCCTATGTATCTGTCAGGTTGTATGGTGATTTTTTTCATGCATTTCCCATAAATCCCCTCTTCCCTGCCCACCATCGCCTCTTTAAAAGGAATTAACATGTTACAGCTGTCTTCTCCTTTAGTCTGTCACTAAATGTGTTTGTTTTGTTTTATGGAGTAAAGCAATCTAATAAATGGCAAATGTATGCACATGAATGATTTTATAAAATGATGTGGCTTGAGTGTGAACAACCATTGTCTAACCATTGTTATTCCTCTGTTGTCGGGCAGAACACGGTGGACAAGCTGATAAAGAAGACCAACCTGGCTCTGCTGGTGGGAACCAACAGCTGGAGAGACCAGTTCATCGAGGCCATCACTGTGAGCGCAGGTAAGACCAGTGGAAAGAGTGTGTGCGTGTGCGATTTCACAAAAAGACCAAAGAAAGAGTCCAAGGCTGTGACAAAAGAGCACTTATACATATTCGAGGAAAGGAAGAGGGAGAGTTAGAAATGGCTCTATTCAGCCGTTACAGAGTGTGTGGGAGGAAGGAGAACTACTGTAAGGAAAAGTGTGTGTGTGTGTGTGTGTGTGTGTGTGTGTGTGTGTGTGTGTGTGTGTGTGTGTGTGTGTGTGTGTGTGTGTGTGTGTGTGTGTGTGTGTGGTGTGTGTGTGTGTGTGTGTGTGTGTGTGTGTGTGTGTGTGTGTGTGTGTGTGTGTGTGTGTGTGTGTGTGTGTGTGTGTGTGTGTGTGTGTGTGTGTGTGTGTGTGATTTCAAATGGTTGCTGGAAAAAGGACTGGCTTGTGTTTTGGACAGACGAACACTGACCAGATGGGAGATTATGTTGTTGCCATTGTGTGTGTTTCAGCCTCTCGACACAGTGACAGAAAAACAAAGATGTGTGTGTATATGGGATGGAGAGGAGGAGAGAAAAGGGGACATGTTTACTTTGTCTTGTCTCTGTCAGGATCTGTTATAAGCCAAGCTGATGTTAATGTCCCATGAAGAGAGAGAAACAGCGTACATGTGAAGATGGTGCTATAAGGAAACCTAGCGTGTGAGAGAGACCATACATTATGCAGAGACTGACGTAGAAGGAGAGAGATCGCATGCAGTGAGAAATAAAGGCTTTAGGAAACATGCACAGAGGGAAAAGAGAATACATGCATGAAGCGAAACGTAATGCATGGGATGAAAGATAGCGTGTATGAGGACTTAAAAGGGAAACAAGAGAGAATGTATGTAACGAGTAAGATGGTTAAGAAGACTTCACTGGTGTTAAATATCAGAGAAAATAAAAAGTGGAAGATTTTTTTTCTGTTTCACTGCAGAATCTTCACAGTTCATTGGTTAGTTGTAGTAACTTGCCCTCTGTAGGCAGGATAGCATTACTGCATCTCTTCAATGTTAAAAAGATGCAGTAATAAAACAATAATTCAGGTACATAACCTCTGGTAACTTGTTTTTACACTAAGGTGTGGATTTAATACATTTGATTTAATGTGGTAATTAAGGAGAGTTTTTCAGCTTATCCTCCACAGTTAAAGGTGGGGTAGTTAATTTTGGAGAAACCAGCTCGAGTGCGCTAGAATTTGAAAATACACAGCCGGAAAAAATCTGCCACTTCCTTACAGAGCCCCTCCTCCAACACACACGAACCAATGAGGGCACGAGATAAGTTTGTGCACAGATGGAAGGCTGACAGGCAGGTAGGCCATCCAGTTACTTTAGCCGGGCCGGCTCAGATGATTGGTCGTGCTTTTTACAGCGCCACGGCTTCCACAGATGAGATTCTTTTATGGATTTGTTGTCAAAGCATTTCAGATATTCATTGCTATCGGGATGTTAAGAGCATTCCATGGAATATAACAAAAAGTGTATCTCGAGCCGGTTTCTCAAACTTACCTACCCCACCTTTAAGACTAACTGGGAACATCAACTCAAGGTAACACTTTAATGAACTGCTCCCACAGTAAGCATAATTATTAGAAAGGAGCAAACCGCTGTTAAAATGGAGCAAAATATTAGTTATCTAACACTTGGTTTGTGTTTCTTTTAGTCAAAATAGTGCAGATAATCGCCTTGAATGCGTAGTTGGAGAAAAAAATACCCAATTTGCTGCTACTGTCTTTGAAATTGGGTTTCTATTAGAGCATTGTTTGTCTACAGCCGCTTTAGTACCTTCAAATAACTTTATCCAGTGTGTGTGGGTGTGTTTGTTTGTGCTTTAGTTAGCCGGCCTGTCAACTAGCCTTTGTTTGGGAGCTGATGCCCGTAATGAAAAGGCCTGTCGCTCTCTTATCTTGGATTAACTTGTCTAGGCTGACATAGTGCTGTGTGTGTGTTTGTGTGAGTGAGTTCAGTTCAAAGAAAAGGCTCACACACATACATATCTGGCTTTATTAGATTATATTCACACATTGATTGAGTATTCAAAGGTTTCACCATGACTCTGTTTACGGTAGCATTTATTTACACAAACACACACAGTCAGACACAGAAAAGTCTTCAAACCAAAATGAGATTCAAAACCCAGATCAAACTGGAGAATGATTGGTTCTTTAAGGCCTTTAAACTCAAAGCTGATTGGATTTGGGGGGAGTTCCAAGTGTGTGAGATGAAGAGCTGATTGGACGCTTAGAGATCAAACTAGCAGCTGATTGGCCAGACAGACATCCTGCTGCCAAACAACTGATTTGGTTGGAAACACATTTCTGTTTGTTGGAAATGGGATCGACAGAATTTAAGGAGACAAAACACAAAGAGATTTGAACTAAGAGAAAGATCAGTTGCCTGCTGAGAGAATAGGAGAACAGGTCATGATGTGCTTTGTGAATGAATGTGTGATACATCGTTTATAGTAATTGGGACTAAACAACAAAGATAACCTGCAGAGATATAGGTTAGAGGTATTGTGAGATGGGATTATGATGATGATAATTTCCCATTATTATTTTCCTAGTCTGGGTTTTATGAAACCAAGACTCCTTCACACCCAGCATGTTTGTCAGTGTTTATTTGAACCTTGGAAGACTGCTTCTTTTACCTCATTCACACCAACGCAACTCCGGTTCAAGCTCCGTGCTAGAGCTTTTCAGGTTCAGAACCGGTTCTTCGGTTTAGCTCCGGCTCTTTTCACACCGCCCAGAGTCCGACTGCTGCTGCGTCATTGCGTCATCGTTTGCGTCATGACGTAACCGTTTGCGTGCCTGCTTCATAAAGCCAAACCGTGCGGAAACCCCTCACAGCTGACACCGACAACAACAACAACAATGGCCGATTGTGCTCCAGCTTCCTCTGTAACTCTTCAGAAGACCAGATTCCCAGTAAGTAGTAGGTCTCTTCAGTGGACCACTGCTGCTTGTTAAGTTTCTCCATCGTTGTGTACAAACTGGATACAACGCGGGCTTTTTGTTGTTGTTCAGGAGTTGATCCTGCCCCTGCCCCTGCCCCTGCCCCTGCCCCTGCCCCTGCCCCTGCCCCTGCCCCTGCCCCTGCCCCTGCCCCCTCCCCTGCCCCTGCCCCTGCCCCTGCCCCTGCCCCTGCCCCTGCCCCTGCCCCTGCCCCTGCCCCTGCCCCTGCCCCTGCCCCTGCCCCTGCCCCTGCCCCTGCCCCTGCCCCTGCCCCTGCCCCTGCCCCTGCCCCTGCCCCTGCCCCTGCCCCTGCCCCTGCCCCCGCCTCGACGTAAGCGTGACGTATGTGGTGCTTTTGCTCTGGCCGGACAATTTTTTGGTGCTCGAAATGAACCGGATTCCGGAGCTAAGAGGCTGCTCCGCTGCGTTGTGAACAGAAAAACCCGGTGCTTTTCAAGCTCCAGCTCCGAACCGGCCCCGAAACACCGTTGGTGTGAATGAGGTATTTAAGCACAGTTGTTTTGGCTGACAAAAAAAAAAACATTGTTTCAGTTCAATTATTTTCCATGGGAAATGCTGTGTTTTTGCAAAGTTAAAACAAGTCACAGGGTACAAATGTTTGATACTTCAGACACTGATCATTCTTCATGTCTTTCTACTGGTGTGTGCTCCACAGAAAGACTTAAATGACGGTCCAATTATGTTTAGCTTACGTAGGGTTTATGGTCTCATTGCAGACTACGCCTTGATCAGTGCAAGCACGGTACAATACATGTAAGTCACCATGACTTATGTCTTCTTATCTTTGCTTATGAAACTGTAATCAGCACCGATAAAGGTGCATTAAATGACATTAAGTAGGTTTATCCTTCGCTATAGTCGCAACCCTATTACATTCCTTTTTTCAACTTCAATTCTCCCCATTAACTGCACTGTCTCTCTTTCCATTTATCCCACGCTCTACCACCATCCCCCAATTAATTACCAGACAGAGGAGCCAGTTCAGAGAGTAACTATTTCTCCTGTGGAATACAAATGTGTTTAGCCTGTGATGGAGAAACAAGGAGGAAATGAGGTGGTGCTGCTCTGACATAACGACAGGGCAGGGTCACTGCTTCTGGGCTTGGATCAGGTGGTTTCTCCCTTATGGATGGATGGGTGGAACGATGAGTAAGCAGGTGAGCGCTGGAGATAACAGAAGAGAAGGTGGGAATGTAGAAGATAAATGGGGTTAGGGTACGATAATGAACCAGAGGATAGTATTCATTTTCTAGTTTAAAAACAAAACATCTCAAAAACAAATGTACTGAAAGTAAGGAAGGAAACAAATGAAAAACAGATAACTAATAATCGATAACTAATGGATAACTAATAATCTTGCAATAACATGGATGGGAATTGGCTAAAAAAAAATACTGTATGATTACTGCCTGAAAAAAGAATAACATTTAATCTAAGAATAAGAAGAAATACAAGTAATAAATTCAGACATCTGTTCAAAGGAGCTTGTCTTGTTGTGGACACACTATGTGGACTTGACACACACATGTTAGAAACTGCACCTCACACACACACACACACTTTCGTACACAATAAGCCCAAATGGAGACACGCTCTGGTTAGGTGGCTCATCCCTTCAAACACACACGGCTAGTCTAACGGCTGGAACAAGTCCACTGTCACTGATAGAGCGGTGGATTTAATACACACTGGTAAGCTGGCTTTCTCTAATCTCATCTCTGTCTCTCTTCCTGGCTCACAGTCTCTCCCTTCCCTCCCCCCGTTATCCTGCCTCACTCCTTCTTATCTCCTCTTAAACACATCAGATAAAAATCAAGACTAAAATCTCTTAAAAAGAAACCTCTAATCATCCTTCTTCTTGACCGAAGACATTTAGAGTTTCCCTTCGCGGCTCTCATCCCGACTCTCCGTCTGAAGTGTTGGATTAAGATCTAGATTTGGAGAAGCCCTCTGGAAATCATTTTGGCCTCATGTGGCAACAAAAAATGTGTTGTTGCGGATCAGTTTATCAGTGGAGATTGAAAACAGCCTTTCTGCTAGAATGAAAACCATGAAAAGACATACTACACATACAGTCGGGCAAAAAAGTATTTAGTCAGCCACCAATTGTGCAAGTTCTCCCACTTAAAAAGATGAGAGAGGCCTGTAATTTTCATCTTAGGTACACTTCAACTATGAGAGACAGAATGGGGGGAAAGAATCCAGGAAATCACATTGTAGGATTTGTAATGAATTAATTGGTAAATTCCTCGGTAAAATAAGTATTTGGTCACCTACAAACAAACACTATGGCCAAGACCAAAGAGCTGTCAAAGGACACCAGAAACAAAATTGTAGATTGGGAGAATGTCATATGGTCAGATGAAACCAAAATAGAACTTTTTGGTAAAAACTCAACTAGACGTGTTTGGAGGAGAAAGAATGCTGAGTTGCATCCAAAGAACACCATACCTACTGTGAAACATGGGGGTGGAAACATCATGCTTTGGGGATGTTTTTCTGCAAAGGGACCAGGACGACTGATCCGTGTAAAGGAAAGAATGAATGGGGCCATGTATCGTGAGATTTTGAGTGACAACCTCCTTCCATCAGCAAGGGCATTGAAGATGAAACGTGGCTGGGTCTTTCAGCATGACAATGATCCCAAACACACGGACAACGAAGGAGTGGCTTCGTAAGAAGCATTTCAAGGTCCTGGAGTGGCCTAGCCAGTCTCCAGATCTCAACCCCATAGAAAATCTTTGGAGGAAGTTAAAAGTCTGTGTTGCCCAGCGACAGCCCCAAAACATCACTGCTCTAGAGGAGATCTGCATGGAGGAATGGGCCAAAATACCAGCAACAGTGTGTGAAAACCTTGTGAAGACTTACAGAAAACGTTTGACCTCTGTCATTGCCAACAAAGAGTATATACCAAAGTATTGAGATAAACTTTTGTTATTGACCAAATACTTATTTTTCACCATAATTTGCAATACATTCTTTAAAAATCAGACAATGTGAGTTTCTGGATTTTTTTTTTCTCATTTTGTCTCTCATAGTTGAAGTGTACCTAGGATGAAAATTACAGGCCTCTCATCTTTTTAAGTGGGAGAACTTGCACAATTGGTGGCTGACTAAATACTTTTTTGCTCCACTGTATGTTCACACACATGCACACAGAACGATGCAGAGAACATGACATTTGCTTCAAAGCAAGACACCTGCATTGAATTAGCCATTACGTTGTTCTGAAATGCCAGTGTGCTGGTATTGTGTGTGGACACTTATTCTCTTCTCTTTGTGTTTATTGCATGGCTAATCGAGAGTTATCCCCAGATAAACACAGGGAGACAGGGAGAGATTAAGTGTGTGCTCTTCAATGAGCTGTTGTGCACAGACACTCATATTGCATCTGTTGACATTTACATTTAATTATTCAAGAGAAAGAAGTTTGTGTTTGTATTGTTAGCGGGAATGCGTAGGCTGCACGTTACTTTCTGAGAGACATAACCAACATTTTGAAACAGACGCAGCCTACACAAGGCAAAACTGCAGGAAAACGAATAGTTAAACTATCACTTAAAGGGGCCTATTGTGCTTTTTGGAGTTGAATAGACAGCATGTTTCCCTCACAGTCTCCCCCTGCCTGAAACGCTTCCGTTGAACTCCTTTGTTTACCTCCGTAACATAATGACATCACTTGTGCTTCTATTGGCTGACGCTCCAACATATTGTACGTGATAGCCTAAGGGGCGGGACATATCACAACAGAGCTGGCCAGTCAACCAATCAGAGCAGACTGGGCTCTGGTTTCAGACAGAGGGTGAAAAGAGGTGCTGCAGCACAGGCAGTATGAGAACAATAAAGACCTTTTTGAACATTACAGCATGGAGACATGTCAGAGTAGAGACACACAATACTAATAGAACCTCAAACTGAGCAGAATAGGGCCCCTTTAAAGTATCACTTAACAGCACTTACACTACACCAAATCTATACAACCATGGGTTTATGAATGGAACTAAACCTTAAACCCTTAATCGTTGCTCTGCAATAAAGGCGAGCACTTCACAGTCCATCAAATAAGTGTGAAAAATTAAACCTTTTATCCACATTACCCTGTCTACAGTTGTGTTGATCCACAGCAACATGGTGGACGTATTCTCTTTGAACCGCTACACTGTTACACTAAAAGCACAGCCGCCAGCAAAGGGACAATGATACAGTAGAGAGAGAAAAAAATCAATGAAAAGGAAATCAAGGGGAGAGCGAGATGGTTAGGAGGGAGAGTGACGGAGAAAGGTGTAAGAAAGAGATTTATGTGCAACCACTCGCTGCTCTCTAATTACTGAGTCCACACCACATTGTGCATCTCCTGCTACTCTGTGTGAGTGTGTTATTTATGGACACATGTCTGTTTGTGTCTGCCTATGTGTGTACACAACCAAGGGAACTGCACGTAAGTAATGGGTTTTCAAGGAAAAACATAGAGGAGAAGAAAAATACCAAAAAGGGCCTTGTAGCATAAAGGTAGCTGACATTGTGTTACCTGGATCATTAAATCACCTGGTTATACAGAAGAGACGAAGGACGGGAATATGAAGACTAAATTGTGCTTTTTACTCTGTTTTGAGGACATGTATTGGATATCTTTAAATGATAAAGGTGGAATTATTCTCCTTTCACCGTTCACGCGGGGTCTTAAAAAGTATTAAAAGTTGATAAATCAATTTAGCGAAAATAAGGCTATTAAAAAGTATTAAACGGCATTTTCCAAGGTATTACATTTTGTAGCTTGTTTTCAATAAGTATATAAATGGTCCAGAGAGGTTGTATTCTACAGTCTGCCTGAATGTAATCATGGCGTAGGTGTGTAGTGTGATTCTGTGTAGTTTATTTATGGCATCCCGTTGGATTGGACGTCATCTGAACAGGACATCACACGCTCACTGCTTGATAGCACGCGAGGGTCCGTTTACGCCGGTTGTTAAACAACATCGTTATGGGGAAATGCAAGTTTGCGTCCAAATGGTTGGAAGATAAGGAGGAAGGACAATCAATACTGTATATAGTCAATGTGAGGTGAAGTGTGTCGCCAAGGTAACCGGTTAAAACTCAAAGTGGCGATGAGGTCTTAAAATGTACGGAAAGGGTCTTAAAAGGTTTTACATTTGACTTCAGGATTCCTGCTTATACCCTATACAGTGAAAGTACAGTAGCTCAGCAAAAGTTGTGTTGCTATTTGATGTTAAATACTATAAGTTACCCTTATTTCATTGCAGTTCACATCTGTGCTTGCTTTACATTATCCACAATGTGCATCTTTGCGGTGATTGACAATGAATGGTTGACGAATTGATTGATTATTGAATTGATTGACTGACTGATTTGCTAGTCAAACTGACTGGCTCATTTCCTGTGGCTCCTATAAAGCGATATAGATACAAATAAAGTCAGAGGCTTTTCAAAGGATGGTACAAAAGTTGCATTTCAGTGCGTGTCCAAGACGGACCAGATGACAGCATGACAGGAGCAGTGGAACATGAATATAAAAGTGTCAGCATGAGTTCTGACAGACAGCCGTACATACGAACACAGAATGAGTCACCCAGCTGTCAGGGTTGAAGACAGAGCCTGTTAGTTTGAAGAAAGACTGCATTTGTTTTAGTCAACAATGAAGAGAAATGTGTTACAATGCAGAATTAATGTACAGTCGGGAGCTTTTGTTTCCATATTGACATTTTAATGTTTTGATGAATCCAGGATGGTAAAAAAATATGCCGGGTTTTTCAAATGTGACGTATGTGTGTGTACTTCCTCTGTACTTGTCAGTCCTGTTTTCAATTGTGAGTCTTTTCTATTCAGTGTGTGTTGTGGTTAGCTGTATGAAAACCGACATGTTTTTATCCAAAGGCTGTGATTCTTGAACAGAAAGAATGATGAAAGAGTGATTGAAGGGTAATTTTGAAACTACTTTGGAGTTTTCTGCACAAGAGCTAATTTGTCCACATCAGTTTCAAAGCCCCGTGTGCTAGTCCGTGCATCAATGAGACGCTAGATGTGTGTTTGTGTAAAAGGCAGTGGTATGTACATGCTCATTCCATACACTCTGACACACTCAAGTGCACACACCCCGCTTGGCTAGCAGCATGTGGAGATGAGCTGCAGTCTGCCCTGTGGCCACGCTCAGTGAGCAGCAAGAGAGAGAGTGTGTGTGTGTGTGTGTGTGTGTGTGTGTTGTGTGTGTGTGTGTGTGTGTGTGTGTGTGTGTGTGTGTGTGTGTGTGTGTGTGTGTGTGTGTGTGTGTGTGTGTGTGTGTGTGTGTGTGTGTGTGTGTGTGTGTGTGTGTGTGTGTGTGTGTGTGTGTGTGTGATTAGATATGTCTTGATGTCATGCTAATGTGTCATTTCTTGTTTTCATTGTTGCATGGGACAATATTTTTACATTTATTTCATCTTAGTCTCAAAATAAACTGCAAGGATGACTGATCAGGCAAAGTAGAGTGAGGAGGCTGTCCATAGCATTTAGAGAGTCACAATAGGCTGTAAAGGAATGAGGGAGATTTAGAGGGATGAAGCGAGAAAGTGACAGTGCATATTCAATTATAAAAAGGCTGTGTCAGCAAAGTGTGACCAAGAATGAAAAGAGTGTTTAAGAAGGAGAAGACCACTTTATCAGTATAAGGCGTAACTGAGCAATTGAGACACGAGATAATAGAATTTGCAAGTCAGGCATAGAAAGAAATAAAGCCGACAGAGAGAGTGAGAAGGACAAAACTCAAATAAATATTGAGGAACATCTTGGTGCAGGGGCTCATAGATATACATATCAAAAGCAGTAACTCAAAGTTAGTGAATACAGATAACCAATAACTTTATGACATCATTCTTGATACAACTATTAGTGCAACTCTTAGGACCTAATCATGAAAATAAGGGTTATTTAAGTATTCATTTTAGAAAATTGGTTTACCTAAAAACAACATTATCTCCTTACAATGGTCTGGATTATTTGGAGCGAATATATATCTGCTTTTCTGACTTTGTATCTTCATGATTTATTGCACTTTTTGAAAGTTACTTGGGATACAAGTGTCAGCTTTTAAATGCAATGTAATATAATCTCTTTCCCAAACGTTAGTCTACGGGGAAATGTGTTTTGGGAGCCAATGGTATTATGTGACAGACCAGGAAGTTGTAATCCTGTGGTAATGCCACTTTGTCAAATTGGACAATAATCTCAGCACTGTGTACGTTGTTCCCAATACACAGTGACCTCCTGGTGAGCAGTACATAAATGAAGCACTTTTTCGTATTTAAAAAACATTGCTAGCAACCATAACCCAGGCATAAGTAATGTGTTTCGTCAGATGTAATTGACAACTAGTGTGTGTGTTAGCGCAGTGTTTTTCAAAGTGGGGGCCCCGACCCCCCGGGGGGCCGCCAGGGGGCGCCAGGGGGGTCACGCAAAGTTTGAGGGAAACAGGATTTTTTTTTTTTAAACTTTTATTTTTTTTAAACTTTTTTTAGATGTTATTAATAACTGCATATCTATCAATCTATGTGTCCTTTGATGCCAATCTTTTCATATTTTTTGTTTTTGAATCACACGACCGCCCTTCAAGCCAATCAGAATCGAGCTGCCGCTACTGAGAGTGAAACTGAGTATCTGCTCAGCTTCTGGAGCAAGTGAGAGCTAGTGAATATTTCGCTCTGCAGCTGGATGAGAGCACGGATGTAGCAGAATTGTTTGCATACGTAAGATTTATTTCAGAAGACAACTTTGTTGAGGAACTATTATTTTGCAAAGCACTGGAAGGTAGGACCACAGTGTAATGGAAACTTCTGTGTAGCTATGCAGTGGGAGTCACCGACTCAGGAAGGAGACACGGGAAGAGCAGTAGCTTTGATGTCAAACACATGATGGTTTATTTGGAGTTAACGGCCGGAGGATTCACATCACAAGTCCAAGAGTCAGAGGTTCTGACTTCACGGTAGAGTTGCCACGTCAATTCTGGAGAGCCTCTCTCTTGCCAGCCCATCTAACTGGTTTCGCAGAGAGTAAACAACATATTTTGAGGAGATAGCCTAAACAGTGTGGGAACACAGAGCTACTTGCCTCGGACACCTATGACCTCGAAGATTTTACCTTGGAGTCCACAAATACAGAGAAGGAAGTGTCCCAGTGTACCCACAACACAGACCATCTGTATCCCAGTATTGACCGGTCACAGAATGGGAACAATAACATTATTGGCTAAGCCGCCTGTGTCCTTAAAGAAGGTAAACAGACATCAAGGTTTGTCCTGTATGTTACTAATTGGCGTCTTATGATAATTATTTCCACAACACACAGGAAGAGACATTTTCCAAGTTTTAGATGAGTACATCACCTCAAATGGACTTGACTGGTCTCGCTGTGTGGGTGTGTGTTCAGATGGGGCAGCGGCTATGACAGGCAAAAAAAAGCAGAGTGACAGCTTTGATCAGGCAGAAGGCCCCAAATGTAGTGGTAACGCACTGCATGTTCCATCGGGAGGCACTTGTACACATCATTTAAAAAATTGCAACAGGGGGGTCCCCGCCAGAGGGTAATGCTATACGGGGGTCCTTGGCATGGCAAAGTTTGGGAACCCCTGTGTTAGCGCGCACCTGTGAAGTCATTGTATAATGTAAGTATTATCCCAAAGAGATCACCAGAACATTTTGAATTTAGCCACCCACGAACAGAAATTAAAACCCATACACACAGGAACAGAAATGTACAAAAAGACCAAAGAAAGAGTCCAAGGCTGTGACAAAAGAGCACTTATACATATTCGAGGAAAGGAAGAGGGAGAGTTAGAAATGGCTCTATTCAGCCGTTACCGAGTGTGTGGAAGGAAGGAGAACTACTGTATAGGGAAAGTGTGTGTGTGTGTGTGTGTGTGTGTGTGTGTGTGTGTGTGTGTGTGTGTGTGTGTGTGTGTGTGTGTGTGTGTGTGTGTGTGTGTGTGTGTGTGTGTGTGTGTGTGTGTGTGTGTGTGTGTGTGTGTGTGTGATTGCTCTCGCTCTCTGTACTCACCTTCATTTATAGTTGATGATTTGATTTGTTCCAAGTGCTCTCGCAGTAAAGGAAGCATATCTTTTTAATTAAATTAAACAAGGAAACCATTGACCCTGGTAAAGTACTTTAATCTTCATTGAATCCCTCTCTAATTTATCGTAATCGTAAAACACACAGCCTGGATGTGGTCCGTGACTTTTGTTTAATGACTTAAATATGTTACTTACAGAAGGTCAGAGTCATCAACTGTTGTCAAGTTGTGCGACCGTCACTTTAAGAGTATGTGGTTAAAATTCGAAGAACAGTTTCAAGTTTGGTTTTGTGAAGATGATTTACCGTTGTATTATCTGTTATGACAGTTTTACCAAGGCTGATGTATTCGTGCATTCAGTCCCAAATGAAATATTTCCAAAGAAGGTAATTTATCCATCACTGAAATTGAAGGGTTCATGAAAGAGAGTGTCTCAGGATTTTGTTGTCGTTCCCAAAACGTCATATTCAAATAGTGAAAACTAATACCCTGTAGGACATTTATTCGATCATTGAGGAGTCTTCAAATGTTTACTTAAAACACTAATTAAAGAAAGAAAGCCACCTCGAAGAAAGCTGTATGATTTTACAGGAACCAATCAAAAACTCTTGTAATTGAATGTTAAAAATCAAACATTTCTGAACACTTGGATGAATCGCTTTGCCTGAAATATGTCAATACAAAAGGTACGATAAAATCATATAAACAAGCAGATGTTCAGAGGTTTTTGGTGTGCGTTGTTTTGAGCATTTAAAAGCATCACCAGCTCTAAGAAAGGGCAATCAGTATGCAGGGAGTGAATGATCAGGGTGAAATCAATAAGACCACGGTTTCTTTCACAGGGTTTGACCTAGTCAGCAGGTTTGGTTTATTCATTTATAAATGGAGCAGGCAGGAGTGTACAGACTGCTAATGGTGTGTGTGTGTGTGTGTGTGTGTGTGTGTGTGTGTGTGTGTGTGTGTGTGTGTGTGTGTGTGTTGTGTGTGTGTGTGTGTGTGTGTGTGTGTGTGTGTGTGTGTGTGTGTGTGTGTGTGTGTGTGTGTGTGTGTGTGTGTGTGTGTGTGTTGTGTGTGTGTGTGTGTGTGTGTGTGTGTGTGTGTGTGTGTGTGTGTGTGTGTGTGTGTGTGTGTGTGTGTGTGTGTGTGTGTGTGTGTGTGTGATGTTAGTGAAGAAGAGAGACACAGTGTCCTTTAACACTTTGCACTGTAGGTGTTTCGGTCAGTTTTGGATGGATCTTATATCCTAATGATATCCTTTTCAAAGCAGGTCTCATGTGAGTCTGTCAAACAAAGAAATAGATTTGTTCAACATCAACTTTGAGAAAGTCTCATTTCTATTTTCATTGCATTATTTTAGAGGTTGTGCTGTATGCCTATTACAGCAAAAAGGTTGATTCTAGTAACACTCAAACCACATTTGATGTAGTCATGATGTCTCTAACTGGTCTAAGGCTCCAGGTTTTTGATTAGATATTTAGATTAATTACTTTTCACTGGGATACATATTACTTCATTTACATGTAGTACTCATTTCAATTTCTATTGCCCGTGGAATAAGAACGAGGAAATGAAGGTCTCCTGCAAATAGCTTAATCCTAATGAGAACTCAATGATCTAATTTGATGCCTGTAAACCACCAGTAGTGTTTAATCCTTTGCAGGTACATGAAGGTAATCTCTGCCATCTTCCTCTATACTACTTCTATTCTATTTGATTGTATTTACTTGCACTATTTTATCTGTTTTATTGTGTTGCACTGTTGGTGGAGCCTCTGACCTCAGATTTTCATCGACATAACTACACTGTAGCTATGCACGAATGACAAAGCCATGAATCCTTGAAATCTTCCTCTCTAACCTTCTCTTTCTCTCTCCTCCTTCTCCCCAGGAGAGGATGATGACGATGACGAGTGCGGGGAGGAGAAGCTGCCGTCATGTTTCGACTACGTGATGCACTTCCTCACCGTGTTCTGGAAGGTTCTGTTCGCCTTCGTCCCGCCCACAGACTACTGGAACGGCTGGGCTTGCTTCGTGGTCTCGATCTGTATGATCGGCCTGCTGACCGCCGTCATTGGTACGATCATAGCTGACAAGACACATTATAGATCATAACATACTGTGACCAGCTGTGATCGTACCGGTGACGGCGGTTAGCAGGCCGATATCTTACAAATACCTTGAGCCAATCAAAAGAAGTAACTTAAAGTCCATAACAGGCAAATAATGACATATTTAATGACTGGATACTAATATTATTTCATGTTCATCACACATATTGACTGGTAAGTGTATACAATTTTAGTAGTGTCAGTAGAGTGTAGATTAGATATTCTTCATTTATCCCAATTCGGCATTTCTTTTTACTGAAGCATGTTAACAGACATTGCACATGAGGTAAAAATATAAACCCATAAAAGAAATATAGAATAACAATGAATATACAGTTTACTTATCAACAGTAGAAAAGATATACTGTATAAATATCAATAAGGTATCTAAATATTACACAATTTGAAATGTACAGATTAAGTTAGAATGCAAAATATATCAATCAATCAATCAATGTTTATTTATATAGCCCAATATCACAAATGTTACATTTGTCTCAGTGGACTTCACAGTGTGTACATAATATCAGTACGACAATACGACACCCTCTGTCCTTAGACCCTCACATCGTACAAGGAAAAACTTCCAGAGAAAACCCACAGTTTAAAGGGAAACATGGGAGAAACCTCAGGGAGAGCAACAGAGGAGGGATCCCTCTCCCAGGACGGACAGACGTGCAATAGATGCTGTGTGTAAATTGAAGAGATAATACATTTACAACATAGGTTTGGAAATGCGTGTGTCTATAATAAGAAGATGAATCCACGAGGATATCAAAAATCCTGTGGGAGTCATCAGGGAAGTAGAAGTAGAGATAGGTTCAGCCACGACTCCAAATTCAGGACTCAGGATCCAGGACTCAGGATGCAGGACTCAGGATGCAGGATCAGGATGCAGGATCCAGGACTCAGGATCCAGGGCTCGCGATCCAGGACTCAGGACCACAGCAACAGGATCATCCACGACTCAGGATCCCAGCGTAGATAGACACCAAAAATACATTTGGGGAAGCTGGGTTAATCGGAACATGAGAGTACCCAGGTACAGACAGAGAGAAGGAAGAAGTAAGGTGTCCCCCGACAAACTAAGCCTATACACTGTAGCAACAAAACTAGGGGCTGAATCTAATCAGCCCTAACTATAAGCTTTATCAAAAAGGAAGGTCTTAAGCGCACTCTTAAAAACGGATAGGGTGTCTATGAACCCAGAATAATATGAACATTATAAAAGTGTCCATAAAAGTAGTTGCAGTTTGTTTAATTAAAATGTCAAAGCAGTAAGGTAGTGTGAGTACAATATATGTACATTTTTCAAGGTTATTGAAAGGGAAAAAATCTCTATAAGTTTAATGTGTTTGTTTTATGATTACAGGTGACCTGGCCTCTCACTTTGGCTGCACAGTCGGCCTCAAGGACTCCGTCACAGCAGTAGTGTTTGTGGCACTGGGAACCTCTGTACCAGGTGTGTGTGTGTGCGTGTGTGTGTGTGTGTGTGTGTGTGTGTGTGTGTGTGTGTGTGTGTGTGTGTGTGTGTGTGTGTGTGTGTGTGTGTGTGTGTGGTGTGTGTGTGTGTGTGTGTGTGTGTGTGTGTGTGTGTGTGTGTGTGTGTGTGTGTGTGTGTGCGCGCGCGTACGTGTGTGTGCGTGTGCGTGCGATCGATCACATTCACTGAATGTTTAAACACATGTGCCGTACTTTATGTTCACGCTAATATACAGTTCACCGCTGTATTAATGTTCTTCAATATTGTTAGAGTCGGGAGGGCTGATCATTTATTCCAGGAAATTACTCAGACCTACTAATTGACCTAACCGAAGTGATTGAGTCTATGCAGGGGCGCCACCAGGAATTATGGGCCCCATGAAAAGATAATCACATTGGTTACTTTAACATTTTTTTCTTAATGTTCTAAAATTGTTTGGGCCCCTGTCAGTCACGGGCCCTTAGAATCGTCCTAACTTTTCACCCCCTTACGGCGCCCCTGAGTCTATGTAAGTTTACTGCTTGGCTCAGATCCACCAATGTCAGCAAGATCTCACCTCTAATAACTCCCCGAAGAACCAGGTTCAATTAACTGCTGTTTCAATTCAACTTTCTTAAATCTGTTTAAGCGATCCCGAAGGATTTTGATATCAGTAAATGAGATGTGGCCCTACCTAAGTGTGAGTGTGGCAGAGTGCAATCTTACCTTTGAAGCAGGAGAGGAGAGCGCAGATGTCTTTTAAGTTGTCCCAATCCAAAAGGTGGGATCAGTTTATTTGAAGAAAAATAGGTCCAAACTTATACAGGGTTTCTACCTTCTCTCTCTTTACAACATTATAATCATACTAAACCTATCATGCTGTGATCATGTTCTAATATGAAACTTTAATTCACAGTTTTACATTTATTACCATCATTTGTAACTTCAACTGCCCAATTCAGTTGTGACATTTAAAATCTCCCGATAGAATTTAGAGGCATTTCCTCCTAAAAGATCGGTGATATTAAAAAGCACATTCAAACTTTCATTCACCAAAACAGTTCATTTTCTCATTTCGACATTCGTATACTTCAACTAGTCCCGCATGAATTCGGAGGGCCTTTCCTCACAGGTCGCAGGGTACTAACATTAAACAAACATCAATTCATTCCACTCATTTCACAAAGAAAATTCACTCAGCTTTCAACAAAGAATATCGAGAGATAATTACCAAGTTTGAGATAACCTTACCGAGAGCTATTAGCCCAGCTCTGAAGCTCTCCCTCTCTCACCCAGTGTCTTTATGCTCAAAAACCGGATAGAAAACCCCCAAAACACCTCCTCCATACCCATATTTGTGGAAAACTGGGCATGGCTTCTGATGTACAGGACTGGACATAAGACACACCTTCCCATGTTTGTGTAAAAAGGACATGACCCCTGCAGGACTTGCAAAATATTATTCTCGGCTATGACATAACCACCTTTTGGAGGCCTCAATGTATTTCAGGAGCCCCCCTCCGTGTGTACTGCTGTGAGGGGAGAGGGAAGAAACTGCCTTCTCCCTTATCAGTGACACCCATAAACCATTATAGGCCCTTACACTCAACTTAACAAACCACTTTGTTTATACTGTAAATATAGAAACACATAACATATGAAACATTTTCATTGTGAGTTATACAAGAATATAATTGATTATACTTGATTATAATTAACTTTCGTTTTAAGTATTCAACATACTATGAAGATCACAACAATATCCTACTATTTACTCTCCGACAGTTTTAATCAAAAACCTTTCTCTCTCTCCACATTTGGCATCTAGCCTTGAGAGGTCTCTAAGCGTAACTACCCCGAGGTCTCTTTAAGGATAGATTTGTGTTCATCAGTGACCCTTATTCAGGGAGTATACCTTGACATTTCCATTCCTTTGATTTGGAGCTTTAATCCTCACTTTTATTTTCTTCAGCATACTGCAGTATAAATGAACTGCTTCATTCCTGCAATTAGGACTGCATTATAAAAGCCTTATTAAAGCTTTAACTGCAATCAAGTGAGACAAATCATTTGTAGCTCACAGAAGAATATAGTAAATATATTAAAATGTGAGGAGTCCACACTGTGTTGATGTTCACAGAATATATTCACACAATGTGTTGTAAAATGTATTTTTTCGTGCTCTCATTTCAAATAATCCAACAAATCCAATCTCCAGCATTTTTTGCCACTTTTTTATTTACATTTTTGATGATATTTTAGCGGCTTTAGTCTTTTATAAGCAGTTGATTTTGATGAAGATCCTCTACATGGTAGCAATCAACTGCATAAGAACAAGATGAGAGCAAGAGACCAATTTGATGTTTTCATTGATTAAATATATTAGTAGAAGAACAATACTTTATCTGAAATAAGAGTTTAGTTTTTCTTTTGGCTATTTTTTAAAACATCCAAAGAAAAAATATGCTGTCATGCTGAAGCATGCGTATGGTTCCCGGTCTCTCCAGTCTTTATCTGTAGAAGCCTGCGAGGAAACAGACAGCTGCATGAATCACCCTCTAAATGTGAGGAATCACTGGCGACTGCAAAAGCCGGCTTAATATGCTTTAACCTTGGCCCTGGTCCTCTGCTTCTGTACACACACACACACACACACACACACACACACACACACACACACACACACACACACACACACACACACACACACACACACACACACACACACACACACACACACACACACACACACACACACACACACACACACACACACACACACACACACACACACACACAGATGTAGCACGTGATTGAATGCTAGATGTATAAAATGCAGACACATTAACGAGTGCAAAACTGTAATTACATTGACAAACAGACTCACACTTGTATACTTGCAACATATTTAATCTTGAAATGTGCTTTGCACACTTGCACACATACACACACACACACACACACACACACACACACACACACACACACACACACACACACACACACACACACACACTGTGTCCACCATGTGTTATTAGCATATCGCTATTTGTCATGTCAGGCTCAGGTGGTCTCTGTCCTCCCATTTTGGGAGCAAAGGGAAAAAAGTGATGTATTGCATACCATTTCACTTTCTCACACACACACACACACACACACACACACAAATGCAAACATATGCACACAGAGGAAATATATTGTCTGAAAGCACACAAACGGAAACATTTATGGGCAAAAGCAATCACACGCAGCCGCTTGAAACACATAAATGCAAACACACACTCACATGGACATATTGCCATGTCAAATTGCAGACTGGAAACATTGTGGGTTAGCCTTTCAGAGGCCTTTAATAGCCCCCGTGGCACACAGACACACACACACACAAATGCACACAATCACACACACTGACAGAGAAACAGACCTCAAGTTCGTTGGTTATTACAGTTAATAAAACCCATCCTGTGCTGTGGTTCCATGATGATTAACCTCGTTTATCACTGTTAGCCAGGCCAACTCCCACACACACACATATACACACTTATACATACACACACGTACACACACACACATACACACATATATACATACACACACATACACACACACACATATACATACACACACTTATACATACACACACATACACACATATACATACACACACTTATACATACACACACATACACACATATACATACACACACTTATACATACACACACATACATATACATACACACACTTATACATACACACACATATACATACACACACTTATACATATACACACACACACATATACATACACACACACATATACACACACACATACATACACACACATATACATACACACACTTATACATACACACACATACACACACACACATATACATACACACACACACCAACCCAGAAAGGGATGAGGAGAAATTGAAAGGGGCAAAGCTTTTAAAGAGAATTATAACCTCAGGAATCCAAATCATTTGTTGTTGGTTTGGGATTTAGGCAAAGCCTCAGAAACTCATCTGTGAACACCTCCAGAGGGTTTTTAAAGTATTCTGTGAATCATTTCAATTTGGCATTGCAGTAAATGGGATTTGCACAGAGAAGGAAGAGATATTGTGCAGTAGACGTTAGATTAGAGAATGAAAGCATCTATACAAAATATTTGTTACTATAAATTGTATTTGCAGGATATTTCAGGTGAAATATTAAACCTTTCATATGTAGGCTGACATTGACTAAGGCAGAAACAAAAGCAAACTGCAGGGGTGTAAGTAACTTTAGATGAAAGCATTTTTCAAATGTTGCCCCTAACCTCAAGGGCATTAAAGTCATTAAGTACATTAAATAAAAGCCTTAAGAAGACAACAATTGAACTTGTCTGTGTTTGCAGACACAGAGAATTGGAGACAATCGTACGATTACCAGGAGGATAATTGATATGTATTCAATGTTACATCAGACTTTTTATCCAACTTGTTTTTGGAAGTTGAAAAGAACAGGGGAGAAGGCTAAAAAGGGAGAATTCAGATGGACTAAGCCAATGACTATACAAACAACAATCACAGTACCTAGATTAAATGAGGGAAATGTGCTGATAATTATTTATTTGTTGATACATTTGTTATAATATAATAGGGGAGGCGTGTGGTGCAGTGGGTTGTGCGTTGGTGTTCGGATCAGGAAGTCACAGGTTCACCGCAGTCAGCATGTCGTTGTGTCCCTAGGCAAGACACTTCACCCCATGGCTCTCATTTATATCGTTTCATCATTATCAGATTGCCAGATTTCCATGAGCACATTGAAGAGTGCTTCCATTTCAAGAGACAAGAGGGAAACGGCATCAGAAGAAAGAGGAGTGAGAGGTGGAGGGAGAGGATATTAGAGAGGGTGGAGAGGTAGAAAGAGAAGATAGGCGCACTGGTTGATTGACAGTAAGAGAGAGGAAAAGGGCAGCTCTGCAGGGAGGCATACTCTCACAGACGGAGCTGCACAGAGAAACCTCTTTCACACACATGCTGCTACTGAACATGCAAGCACCCACTCACTCACCCACTCACTCGTGCACACAAGCACCCAAACACGACTTGATGCACAAAGACACACACAGGCCAGCTGGTGGAGGCATGACATCAGATTGGACCAAGGTGGTAAAGTTCAACTAAACACACAGACAGTGTACATGCATGCACCGGGCACAGGAACACAGGGAGGCACACACACACTTAAGCACAGAAGACTCCTTGAAGCTTTAAGGTGTATCAGGAGACTCATTTTGCTAGGCTCTTCCTTTGGCCCATTGCCTCTTCCCTCCTCCTTCCTCTTCTGCTCCTCCCATCATCCTCTTTTCCGCAACTTCAACAAATCCCTTCCCGGGTTTCTCTCCATATTTATCTCCTTTCACTGTATCTGGCAGAAAAAGGGGGACAAGAAAGACTGAAGAGAAGATGGCAAGGAAATGAGCGCCAGATAAGAGCGATAACTGACCATTTGAGCTCTCAGCACAAGCCTATTGTTAAGATTTGGCAACTAATAGAGTCCCTTTTGGAGCCGTTGTGATTTGGGAAACACTTTGGGATTTGAGTATGATTTATTTGGCCCTGAAAACTGAGACTCAGCATTGTGCATTATTGATCTTAGACCAAATTTGGCATGTGCTGGCAGCGACAGAACACTGCAACAGGATTACGAATTATGGTTTCTAATTTAAGGTTTTCTGCCTTAATGTGGAAACTGGATTTGCACAGTATTCTGTATTTCTAATCGTGCGTTTGCATTTATCAAGAGCCTCCTCCTCTGAATTCTTGTGTAACTCACAAATTACTGCATGTTGAGGTCAGGAGTTCAAGTCAACATGTAAATCTGTTTGTACATCAGAACATTCAGTAGGTAGTATTTAATTTAGTGTTGGGGAAATATTTTCCAAGGCCCATAACTTTGACCCAGTTTATCAGTTCATACTGTCCTGACTGAGCACACGCACCTGCTGTAACCTTGGCTGCTGTGCTCTGAGTGTTTTGTCTCCCTGTTCCTGCCTGTTGGCGTCAGCTGATAGAGGTGTTATGATTCTATCTTGTTCTGCACAATGTTGATTGTTCTCTCTGAACTAGCTAAATACATGGGTCTGGGGTAGAGTTCTTCAGAATTGACGTGGCGTCTCTACCGTGAAGTTGTTTTGTGAATTCTCCAGCCGAGGCTCCCAAATAAACCATGAGTGTTTGACATCAAAGCTCCAGCTCTCCCCGTGTCTCCTTCATGAGTCGGTGACTCCTCCTGCATTGCTACACAGAGGTTTCCCCCACAATTAGCACATGTTTGTTTATCAAGGGCAATGCAGTGAGTCTGCGAAGGCTTCATTTAAAAAGCCCATGCTTCATTTTTCAAGGCTTTAGTGGTTAAATTATAGGACAGTCATAAAACTGTAGTACATATTGGTCTGATGGTAGTTAAATGGGAAAGTCCAAGTCCAGAATTGTGTTTATTTTGTGTCTAGTCTACAAGTCAGTGAAGAGGACATGTGGCCAAATGGTGACACTAGGTGAAAGGTCATAGTGACACTAAAGTTAAAGGGGACCTATCATGCAAAATGCACTTTTGTACGTCTTTTATACATGAATGTGTCCCCGGTGTGTCAGGGAACTCACCAAGTGTCAGAAAAACACAACCCTCTCTCTTTTCCTCCATACCCAAATCTCTAAAAACGGGGCTGCAACGGATCTGATACAGATTTGAAATATCTCTGATGTCAGAAACAAGGAGCTCCGCCTATATGGCCAACTCTACACCTATCAGGGGAATGAGAGGTTGGACCACGAACGTGTCCGTTCACACAAGACTGCTCGAAAGCGCAGTACATATGCCAGGCCTGTAAGTGGCGCTGTAGTCACAGAATCAGCCCCTGCAAAAACAGTGCTGGAATAGAGCAAATAGAGCGAAATGAGGCATGGCTAAAATGCATGATCTGTTTGGTATTTTGAAAAAAAAACAGACATGTTTTATATAGGTATGGCCCTACAATATATTATTAAAATATAGCATGATAGGTCCACTTTAAATATCTAATTCCCGTCGGAGGAAACTGGTAAAAAGTTGCCAAATCCACTGAAATAATCCCTGCTTTCTCTCTCTCAGATATTCCTGTTTGTAGATTAACTACCCTTATTTTACCAGACAAACAGCAACAATGCTTGGGTTGGCTTGTGAGGTTCCCTTTCCACGAGAATCCATAGAATGTTCAAACTGCTAACTGACTGTCTCCTTTTCTTTCATAGATACCTTTGCCAGTAAGGTGGCTGCTACCCAGGATCAGTATGCAGATGCATCCATTGGAAATGTGACAGGCTCTAATGCTGTCAATGTTTTCCTCGGCATCGGGGTGAGTCCCACTCATTAAAAGATGGATGGATGGATAGAGTGATAGATAGATAGAGTGGTAGATATATTGAGTGATAGATATATTGAGAGATTAAGTGACTTTACCGATTGTGTGATTCATAGCTGGTATAAATCCAGTTCCTTATGATTTATATGTTTGTTTTTGAGTGCTTACCTTTAATGCCTCCACCGTTATAAAGGGCCATATCACTCAGTTTGATTGTGATGCTTGACAGGTGGCGTGGTCCATCGCAGCCATTTACCATAACAGCAGAGGGGAGGAGTTCAGGGTGGATCCGGGCCAGCTGGCCTTTTCCGTCACGCTCTTCACTATCTTTGCCTTTATCGCCGTCGGCACGCTGATGTACCGACGGCGGCCAGATATCGGTGGAGAGCTCGGAGGGCCCCGGACGGCGAAGGTCCTGACCACCATGCTGTTCTTCAGCCTGTGGCTCCTCTACATCCTCTTCTCCTCACTGGAGGCCTACTGCCACATCAAGGGCTTCTAAGATGACAAGAGATGACGAAAGGGAAGGGTGGGACAGGAGGAGAACATGGAAGAAGTTGAGGAGGATGAACGTATGGATTTGGAAATGATGGCTGTCTCATGATCTATCACTCCCTCCCTTTACGCAAGACTGAATGCCAGATGAATGGATGGATGTACAGATGAAGAAATGAAAGAGGCATTAAAGTATCTATAAACATACCTGAAGGAAATACGGATGCATGGAAGGGCAACGACAAACAGGAAAATCAAAGGAGCTAAACATAGCTCAGAAGATAGAAGAGTACACTTAAGAAGAAGTTTTTTTGTCTTGATCTATAATCCAAACCAATCAAGTTGTCTTAAACCCAAACCCATTTCAAATACATAAAACCAAACCCAAAACACCTACAATGTGTCACTGCTGGATCGACCAAACAGAAACGAAGAAAATGAGGTTCAACAAAACCAGGAAGTTTAAGAAGACCAATCTCACAGCTCCTCGGATATGTGGCTTTAACAACCGAAATCCCATTTATCCCCTCCAGTCGGAGCGATGCTATTCCCCCGTCCAATTAGAGTAACAGGCTTGAGTGTGACCGGAAAGGAGAGACTAACTTTATCAGTATGAACATGCATGGACAGACAATACTGGAAACACAATCAGAAGAAACCGGATGTATTGCCACAACTGTTTAATGACAACAAACTGTGCGTGCTGGTGTGTGACTGTGTTTCTGTGCTGTGGGAAGATGGTCAAGTACTGTGAAAAAAACCCGCCTCTCTTTTTGCTGTCGCTGCGTGAGACTGAATATGCTTTCGTATTCAAGGTCTTTTTGACTCCCACTCTCCCAGCCTGTAAAATTGCTGTCTCTTTTTGCGGGAGGCCACGTTTAATGATATGAAATGTTTTGAACATCGCTGAGTGCTGAGCGTACATTGCAGCTCCACAATTTTCCTTCTGAATGTCTTGGTTACGCCATACGCTCTTGAACAGGCCATCTTTCTGTTGCTTTATACAGTAGGTGTAAATGATTTAAGGTCTAATATGAATCAAGAAGGGGTTAGTGTGCTTTTACCTTTAATAAGGCCGTGTCTGAGAAGACAAAATGGCCGCTTTACCGTTTAAAACTGTTAGAGAAACTATAATCATTGCATAAATATCTCGGTAAATCTTGTGTGTTTTTGTTGGGGTTTTCTTAAACTGTGGAATTCTTTTACATGATTCTCCACCTATGAGATTCCCGCCATCATGTGTCAATTGTAACATTGCAAAAGACTTTCAAAAGTAGGTACCGCCCTCTGTGATACTCATAGTTTGCTTAACTGCCTCCGCCATTGTTTTTCTAACTTTGATGCCGCTTTCCCATTGGTTCACTCAAACGCTTGTGTCGTTATCCCTGTGTGTCTTAAGCACCTCCCCCTGGCTGGTCAGTGGACCAATCAAAATCCTCAAGGGCTTTGTAAGAAACAACCACTAATCTGTTACCCCTGACCCTTGATGTATTATTCTTCACCTAGATTGGTCTTTTGGGGGCAATTTAACAGGGATTTGTATTCCATAGCATTATACACCACCTGCTCAGATGTTAGGACCTATCTTCAGCTTATCTTAAAAAAAAGACTGCATGAAAAATGTCCGACCAAGTTAGATACATTTTGGCAAAAGCGACCCATGATCCAAAGTTCTCTGTCGGACAGGACTTTTCCCAGTTCATTACAAAGACTTCCTATATATTGTACCCAGCCTTATTCCAAATTAACTCATACATCTTCTTTTCCAGGCTGCCTCCACTCTAACTCTTGAAGATAATACTATACTTCAGGTATGTGGATGATTCAGGCCTCAACCCAAAGGAATTAATGAACATCTGACTTTATATTTTGTCTTTTTTTTCAAAGCAATACGTTTGCTCTTGACTGAAGAAACATTATGTAATTCAATGATTCATGCCGGCTTAGAAACCAACTCTTAAACCGTCAGATGGAGGAATTAGCTATTGTTGAAGAAGTAGGCTTACTCACAGATACAAATAAATACTTTTGCTTAGGGTACATCTAATCTCCGACATAGATTCTGTTGAACCAGCTCACAGACTTTTGAAGACAACTCTTTAGCAAATAAAATAGGATAATGATATTATAAATATGCCAAGCTTATTTGAAATCCCTATTCAAGTGGGCTTGCTAGTTAAGATGTAACAATTAAACTGCAGATATCAACAGACTCACAAACTGGGAATCTTTAATCAGTTATGGAAAGACAATTAAAATATGTCCAGAAGTGTGTGAAGAAAATAATACTTCGAGACTGTCAACTGGCAGAGAGGTTTACACTTTAGACTGTTAACAATTTTACCCTAAAACCACAGAGATCTAAACTTTCACAAAACGTACTGTTTACCTAAGGCACTCAAAAAGTCCATAGTTTGTTGAATGGCACTATATGCATCTAAATTGGCCAGAATTTTCCTGCTGATGTTGTGTTTTTTACTTGATGTATAATATAATAGTTAGTATTTGAATTGTCATCTGTAACGTAAGTAGTCTGGGCTAAATGTTATCCTTTAAATCTTGGCAAAAAATCTTGTCACGGACAACTTAATCGCCTGTGAGAAAGAAGAGCCCTGGATTGGAGGAGTTTGGCAAATCCACACTATCTTGAGTAGATTTTATATTAAAATGGTCTTGGTTTTGTAACCTGATCACTAAATTATGCGTGGAGAACCACTCCAAAACGGAAATCTGGCCAAATCTCTAATAAATGATCTGTAGTATACAGACTTTTGTTATTTGCAGCACCATTGTTGCACATTTTGAAAACAACTTAAACATTAAAACATTTCTATAAACTCTGATAATGAATAAAACATTTGACAGCCACTTGTATTTGCCAAACTCTTGACAATGCACGGCTCTCCGTTAGAGTAGCTGTTCTCTCGTGAAGGCCTTGGAGTGGCAGTTTACCCCTGTTTTGCCAAAGGGAAATCTTTCTATTAGAAACTTACTATTTGCAGTCCAACCTGTAAAGGGTTTTCTAACCAATGGATCTTTCTTAAAACACCAAATATTAATCATATGTCATTAACAATTTGAAAGGAGACATGTCGTTTTAACCTTACCAGAATCTTTCTATTTCAATTTGTATGCATTTGTCTCTTCACTGGCATGGAGCTTAAGGTTTATACACTGTACAAAGTTATGCTAGCTTGTGCAACAACAAAAAAAGGAAATAACATTGTCGAAGCTGCTTTTTGAGCAACTTCAACAGGGTTTCAATTATCGTAGATATTGCTAAATCATTTTGGATTTGCTTAAAACGTGCCAGCTGCTTCATTTGTCAGAGTGAACTTGTGTAGGAATGAAAAGCTTGCAGTAATGTAGTTGTTTGCATCAAATTAGTTTGCTGCACAAACAGAAGCTAAACATTTTTAATTGATGGGAATATAGTTATTTTGCTACACCGGCTTTGTTGCAACGCCTCTTTCAGTGTGTCTACCTTGACTTATAAAGCTGGTCTGACTTGAAGCTAATGGCAGATTAACGACAGCTTTTCAAAGCCTCACCGTTTGGACCAAGCCTGGAAGCTAAACTCGGCAAACAAAATGTTAGCAGGTTCGAGCTGTTAAGCTAACCTGGATAAGAATCAAAATAGCGCTTTAGCTTAGCTTCCTTACTTGGTTTGGACATTGGAGGTTTGAAGGGTCAAAGGTTAGCCAGGCCACCGCTGTAAATATAACACTAAGAGCAAGCAAGGAGTAGAAGAGGGGTTTGAAGAAGCTAGCAGAGTTTTAGATGAAGGAAAAGCATTGCACTGGTTGTTGCTTATGTGAAACGGCTACTTTTATGTTTCGTCGAAAACACTAATGAAGTTGCTTCTGATGTAAACAACAACAACAGATTTAGTTTTTTGACTGATGTACACAGTAAAAATGTTGTCCCTGATGAAAAAAAAAAGAGAAAACAACCATGAACCATTTGTGAACCATTAACGATGTTGCTTCTGATGTAAAGATTGATGATGCGTTTTCGTTGCCTCGTTCACTTCCGTCTGTCTGACGGGAAAAACTGTCTGTCCGAGGAATAAATGAATGCAACAGCGACGGACAAACAAAAGGAAGGACAAACATCCCTGCTGATACGAGCCGAGCAACGTCATGCTGAGATGTTGTACTGTTGGGAAAAATACATTACCAGAGCTATTCTCTACCCTTAAAGTAACATTTAACATTGTAGAAAGATGATTATAATAAAGAGTTAGGAGGAGAAAGAAGACAAGGAGGAGGAAGATGAACATTAAAAACAAAAAAAAACATGAAGTTACAGCCATACATTGATTTCTGGGTCAGAGAGATTGAAATGGACTTCTCCTGCCCAGCATGTGTATTGTTATTGTGTCTATCTGTCCCTCTGTGTCTCTTCCCCCTCTGTCTCTGTATCTCTGCTGCCAAAGCAACCAAAACCTGCAGCAATCCTTTCGTTCCCGTCTTTTCTCCCCAATCCCCTTTCTACCCTCCGTCTCCCTATGCCATGTTTTTCATATTTGGGAATGTCAATGTGCTACTTGTTGACACTGTGCATGAATGATAACATGTCTGTATATAGTATTAGAGAATCGTATCCCATTCCCCTGGTGTTGACAACAAAATGGTTCGAATGTTCAGATTCTGGTTTTCTGTTCATCTTTTATTCTGTTCGATTACATTTTGTCTTTTTTTCAAATGTGTGTAGATCTTAAAACAATATGTTTTTAATTTAAACAAAGAAGTAACTTGCACATTAATGTTTGATTAACTAATTAAGGGTGTTTTTTTTGGTAAAAAGGCAATATCTGCTGTTATTGAATGAGAGAGGAGATCTTAAAGGAGTTATGTATCTTAAATAAATAATCTATAAGAGAGTTGCATGGGTTATTTGTACAGAAAAAAAGACTGCTTGCTACTTCTAATACCATAACTGTATTCTCTAACAGAGGGTGAGGGATACTGTGTGTACATCTAAAGGTTATTTTGTCATTAAAGAAATAATAATAATAATAGTGTGTATATACTGTACAGTGTTATAAGTGAGATGGACTATATGGCCACCGCGCTAAGCGTAGAGAGTTAAATCTACATATTTATTTAATGGAAACAAAAACACTCACTTCACTCAAGAATGACATATATTGCCTTTTTTGAAGAAGTTTGCTTAAAGTGTCTATCACTCTTTCTTCTATATGTCTTTTTTCCCCCTTCCATCTTTGTCTTTTATTTTTATATTGGAGGGGCGGTTTATATCTCTCTGGCTTTTTCATTTCTTCACGGTTTATTCTGACTCAGCCATTGTCACTTTTTCCATTTGTCTGGCTGTTTGGTAACTCTGACTCAACAGTATCCTCATCTGTCTTTTTACATGTATATCCATCTATAGTTCAAAACAATGTCTCCATCTGTTTGATTCTCTCAAAGGATCATTTGTCTTTACTTGAGACACCATCTGTCTGATTCAGAACCGTCTGCCATTTTAAATCCGTCTCTTTTTCACATCTGTTAACTTAATCCTGCACGTATTTATCCACCTCCACATCCTTTTCTTTATTCCTCTGTCCTTCTCTCGTGCGTAGTTGGGATACTAAACGTTTGTTAATTTGATTTGGTTTAAAAATTAAACAGTTATATTGTTGATCATAATGAAGATTTTTCTTTTTTCTTTCAATGTTTTGATCTATTTTTCTCTCATGATTTGCCGCTGTCCTCTCTGTGTGCGCGTGTGTGTTAATTTAGTTTATTTCTCATTTTTGTTGAACACCAACTGATCAGAAGAAAGTTGTTGTATGTGTGTTGCCACTAACTATGACTGCTCTTCATGGTACTTCTGATAAAACCAATAAAATAAAGTTTGGGATACCCTGTTTCAGAGACCCTGCGACTCCACTGCCTTTCTAGTTCGTGCGTGTGCGTGTGCGTGTGTGTGTGTGTGTGTGTTACATTCAATCTGTGATGAACAGCTTTAATATGAAAGCTTAATTATTATGCAAATTTTCATTGGAGTTTATATTTTCCTTTCGTGGAAGTAAATGGGCAAGCAGCTCTTTTGTTAGCGTGTCTCGCTCTCTCCCTATATCTCACGCTCAACCTCCCCTAGAAGCAAACGTCCATTTTATTTCACAGACTGTTGACGCTCAGAATGTCTGACATCTCATTAGCTGTCATCTCACTTGTTCTGTCATCGTGTCAGAGACGGAGCGACGGACGCATCATCACTAATTAACTGTCCGTGTTTTCATGTGTCATATGAAAAAATAATGAATTGTCAGTTGCTGCTGTTTCCTTGATGTTCACCAATCTTTCTTCACGGGTGAAAATTCAGAAGAGATCAATTATTCATTTGTATTAAAAGAAAAGCACATTTTAACCCACCAAAAGAAAATCACATTAAATCTATTTTAATGTTTGGCTAATGCGCTAATTACATTTTTCTTCTATATCGTCGTAGCAGATTTCAATAATGTAGTACAATGAGGTTTTTGTTTCGTATTAAATGCACAGCCGTAGTTTATAAGCAGGGCTGCACATAACTGTTGCGCAGGTGCGCATGCGCACCTCCGCTAAAAAAAAGAGCACCGGGTCATTTGAAAAAAGGCGCATTTGCGCACCAACATGGAGAGAGAGAGAGGGAGAGGGAGAAGAAGGGGAGAGATAAGGGAGGAGAGAGAAGAGAGAAATATATTTGCGAGTTGCATATGAACTCAGGGCCGGCCCGTAGCGCTGGCGTAATAGATGTTCGCCTAGGGCGCCAGATCTGTGGAGGCGCTGCGCTGGCAGTTTTGGGAGGGAAAAACAATTTTTTGACCGTTGGTGCTCATCCTAATTTTCGGCCTTGATGTAACGATATTCACAATTAAGTAAATGTACACCCTTTTCACCCCGGTTACCAGTGCTTGAATTGGAATGAAAAAGGTGCCAGTACTCTAAAATCAGCAACTTTTTCAAGTCAATTTTATATATACAGCCCACAAACAAGAATTTGGCTACTATAATGCTGGTGGGTTTGTCTCTTTACTACTGTATATTTTAGAAAGGTTCACTGTACTTAACATTTTTTATGATAGGCAGCGGATATGGCTAAAGCTCAGTAAGGTCAATATTAACTGAAAATATAGCAATCAAAGTCTAGATCTTCTGCTGAAGACACATGAAGCAGAGACCTTTCAGGTGAGAGCCCCTCTGGTGGTGTTCAACATTAATGACAAGGAAACAAAGCTCTGGTCAGAAGCATTTTTTATAAAAAGCTTTAACAAAATTAAGTATTTCTGTACATTTTGAATGCAATCTAACTTTCCAACTCAGAAAACGAAAAACGAAAAAGTGCCAAAAGTCTTCTCACATGGCTGAGCTGCTTTGCAATATACTTCACCACTGAAGAATACAAATATGTATAAAGTAAACTATGATCTATGAGCAATCTAACTTTCCAACTCAGAAAAATGATAAAGAGCATGAACAAAGAACATGTAAAAACAAATGCAAAATGTGCACAATCTAAAATGAGAAACTGTAACTGCAAGTAACAAAGTCTGAGCCATGGTAAAGAGTTACATTGAACACCAAGCTGATCAGATAACTCCCTGGTTGGTCTGAAGTCCTTCTATCTCCAGGATCTGTACAAATCGGCACATTATGCCAAAAGTCTTCTCACTGGGTGAGCTGCTTTGCAATATACTTCACATTGTTAGAAAAGGCTCCAGAAGGCCTTGGGGACATCAGTATCAGGGGCTGGAGCTGGACAGGCTCTTTCATCAGCACTTCTCCTTCCCTTTGCCAGCCAGGACCTCACATACTGTTCCGGATTGAACTGTCCTAGTGATGGTCCATTACATTTAATGAAAACCAGGCTGGACAGTCGGCTGACAGAGAGAGCATTCCTTTTTGCAGTAAGGATATCGTTCATGCAGCTGAATGCCCGCTCACACTCACTAGTGGAGACAGCGATGGTTCGGACTGCTTTCAGTAGAGGCTCCATGGCAGCAGGTGTACGGGATGCCCTGGTTTCCTTGTATTCGCGAAAGCCCTGAACAGTCTCTCTTCTGTCCACTTTCAGCACTTCGCACAAACGTAGCACCTCTACGTCCCCATACTGTACGTCTAACTCCTCTTCAGGCCAACTTCCAGGATGGATAACTTTCATGTCCTGGATTAGCTGATTGTCCCGGGCCTCCCGGCCATGTAATGGGATTTCTCTTGTGCTGACATGAGAGGAGGTTGTGGAAGTCATTCTGTGTCTCAGATTCTCTACCATACTGCGGAAAAACTGACCTGCATGAATCTGTACAAGCCTGCCATTCTCACGCAGGGCAACACCCTTGAAGGACTTCTCAGCTAGAGCTGTATGAACTGTAGTCATGTGTGGGCCAGGCATGGTGACCATGGATTCAAAAACTCGTATTTCTCGAGTTAAGAGCCTATCTGCTGTAGGCAGTGTCATCTCTCTTTTTTGGAGTTGCCGAGAGAGGTCGCTGAGCTCTGTGAGCGCATCGTACATCAGTCCCAGATTGCTGACAAACGTTGCAGATGTGAGCACATCATCCAGGCCCTTGTACTTTGCTCTGTCTCCGGAATCCCTGCTCGTGTCGTTTGCAGCATTTGTGAAGTGATCATGAAGCACTCGCTAGTTTTCCCAGACTGCTCTGACGCTCCTTTCACTTGAAGCCACCCAGCGGATGGACAAAACACGCCCTATCACCAGGAGACGCTGTCCGACTGCTTGCGCATACTGCGCTAACTGCCTCTGATTTTTGGGGGAGGCATGGAACAAGGAATAGAGTTTGTCAAAAAAGATCTGGAAATGATTGAGCCCTGAGACCTCCTTGACCACATCCCCAACTGCCAGCTCTAGACGATGATTGGAGCAGTGCCACACAAACAGGCTTGGGAATTTACTACACAACTGGGTAGCAACGCCTGTTCTCTTCCCTAGCATGACTGAAGCCCCATCACATGCAAAAGAAACGAAACACTGACCTAAAAAGTCCTCGTTAAAATCTCTTCCAAGACACTCCATTAACGCCTTTGTGATGTCATCAGCCGTTGTTCCATCCAACTCGATCAGCTCCCAAAAAAACGTTTCGGGCTCAGCATCAGCTAATGCTGAGCGTAGACACACAACAAGCACCGTTTTACCACTAATAGTGGTAGATTCATCGACCAAAACACAGAGTTTTCTTTGGTTTTCTGTAATGTCTTTTGCCATTTTTTTCTTCAGCTCATGAGCTATGTGGTCGATGATTTCGCCACAGGTTTTATTGGAGTGCAAAACCCTGCCCACGTTCAGCCCATTCAGTTTCTGTACATTCAAATCAATTGGCATGTCTGTGAATGGCCGGCTATGTTTGCCAATTTTATATGCCGTTCGAAAAACTCTGATAGTGGTGTCTAATTCAGATTTATGCATAGACTGCACTTGATGTTGAATAGTTTCACGTGAAGCAGATGTAAGGATGTCAGCAGCTTTTACATGGGCTTGTGATTCTTTATGTTCTTTGATTTTTTTTCTCAGGCTAGCTTGTTGTTTGCCCTTGTCAACACCGAAATGAGACACTGCACACTCACCCCATTCAGTTGACAGTTTCAGTCCTTGTCCAGTGTGTATTCCCAAAGATTTGACATCTCTGCATATCCGACATCCTAGCTTCTTATCTTTAAGAAGGAGCCATGCATTGGTCTTGCAAAAATATTGCACCTGGTCCGTTGTCCAGCAGTCAGGTGCATCGCTTTGCCCGGTGTTGGTGGTGGCAGTTGCGCCAGCAGCAGCTAACGTTAGAGGCTCTGGAGGAGGCGGCGGAGCTAGTGCTAATGCTAATGCACTAGAACTTGGAGCAGGAGGATCAACCAAAGAAAGCTCCCCATCAGACACAATTTCCAACACAGGCACAGCATTCTCTGTATTTGAAGTTTCTTCCGGCGATACCGCTGTCTTTTTGCACTTTTATTAATCCAAGCTAACATTTTAGAAATGCTAATTTGTGACGTGACTTGCTTTCCTTCTCTCGGGGGCGTGCCTGCTCTGTTCTATCACTCTACATAGCCACCCACTGGGTGGGAGTTGCACTGCATAATCACAACACACGTGCATCTAGGTATGTAAATGGTAAAGCATTAAAACATGGTTTTACTAACAGTTTTCAGTATGTTGTTACTTCGGCATTATTATTATTATTATTATTATTTTGAAACGTGTATTACTATTAAATCACGGTCAAATAGGTTAATTTTGACATAGTCGTTTCCACCACAGTATTTACATGGAGAAGATAAGCCCCGCCCCCTCTCCAGCACGTTCTGTTTGAATGACAGGAGTAAACAGCTGACAGCCGCTGTGAAACTCCAGCGGTTAGAGCGATGAGAATGTCCGTTCGGCACCTCATGACGCATCTACTGAGTACCGGGCGGCTGTATATATATATATGGATGTATAATAAGAACGGCGGGAGAGTGTTGAGTACTGGCACGGTGCATGAGTACCGGAGTACCGCCAGCATGCCGGTACTGAGCAAGAAGTGCCGGTACTCCATGGGTCAGAACCAGAAGTGCCGGTACTGCGTACCGGTGAGTACCGGCCCAATTCCAGCACTGCCGGTTACACGTTTCATTTGCCCTGTACGATGGGCGATGTAAGTGATGAAAATGGGGGATGTTGGCTTATCTGGCAACCGCAGCTCACAGCCAAAATGCGAGTGAGTGAGGGAGAGAGGGAGGGTGCACCGGTACCGGCGCTGTTATTAGAATCTGGTGCTAGCTGCTCTAACGGATATAAGAAGAAGATGTTTCTAGAATAATTTGGAGAGAGAGTCCTCCCAGTCAGACTGAGAGGCTGATAATACAGCTCAGTGAGGTAAAGTAATCTTGAGTGTTTAGATAGTTAACTTTAGTCTAAGTTCAAACGATTTGGTCACAATTTATGTATATATATATATATATATATATATATATATACATATACATATTTCCAAGGCACTCCTTTATAATTATTGGGATAAACAGGTTTGAAATCATTCCAATGTATACTATAGGACAGTAACCAAAAATATCCTTTAAAACTGGAGAGATACATTTTATTTTTTTTAAGGTAAAATAAGATATGAATGAACAACACAAATAAAATAAGTTACATCCATTTGTTATTGGCTATGGTAGGTTATTGGTTATGTTCACATACTTATTTGATTACATCCACTTGTCTAAGATGACAACAGAGACTTTCGACCCAAACCCAGCTGTTGACTTGTGGATGCAAGCAGCTAATCACAGACTCAACCAGAGAGGAAGAAGTAGGCCTACATCATCAGCTACCATGTCTGACAGAGAGGAAGACAGTGAGGAGAACAGTCAGGAGGGTAGTGATGACAGCTTGTAGGATTACTGGTCGTGCTAATGTTGTCTTGTGTTCACCTCTGCATGTGTGTTCTGTGTTCACCTCTGCATGTGTGTTCAGTGCCGTGTGTCTGACAAATAAAGACCCCCTCAAAAGTTACGGTTTATTTCATTTTAAGGATGAGCACCAAGCAACATCTCCAGGTGCTCCTTTGAGAACCAGGGCAAAAAAGTTATGTGCACCCCTGTTTATAAGCAGCACCTGTTGGTATCACATATATGCGGTATTCAAGATGGAAGGATTTGTTTATCCTGACAATTTGACACTTAATATTTCCCTATTAATTACCATTGCACACAAAGGCAAAAGCATAAAGTGAATGGTGTATAAAGCCCTTTGTGTTTTTATGTGAGATTTTGGATCTGCAAGTTTGTTAGTGTGCAGGAGTTTATTTTTAATACTTTTGATCTACTCGTTCTTCTCCTTCCCTCGACCTGACTCTTGAAGCAGAAGTGCAAAATGTTCTTCTGGTCTGAGTCCAGCACTCAATATATGATATAGATATTATCCCATTGGTCCACCAACTCATTCCAAAAAATGTGGTTCTGGCTTGCTAAATATTTAACAGTCTTCACTAGTCACTCTTTTGCTTTGACTCTCTAAAATTGCGCTAGACAAGAAGTGTGCAGTCAGCTTATCGTAGTTTCTGTGCAGGGAGCACTTGTACAGAGTGGCTTACAGGAGGAATAGTCCAGGCAGGGCACACAAGTCACGCTGACATTAGCTGATTGTCATCCAATTCGAGTGTAATTAAAATGTGACACTTGTCCCTGTTACTATGCTGATGCCATTTGCTGAAGCAGCTCCCGCCTCCATCTCAGCCTCGTCCATATGTGCTATATTTGCTTGTAATGTTGGCTGAGATTTATGTGTATGAAGGAGGGATTAGTTATCCAGCAGCATTGCAGATTGCTGCCCGGAATCTAAAATCTAATCACGTTACCATTTGTCAATCCCTTGACCGTAAATGTCTAAATTGGCAAATGGAGATAGGAGCACATTGCCTATAGACTCTAAAGAAACACCGTTATACTCCACACTAAGCTGACCAACTGGACGGTGTAGGCGGAAAAAGAGTGATGATTATACAATCCATCAAATTACTATACTTTCTCCTACAAAAATAACCTTCCCACTTCAATTGCGTCTTCCTCCTGATTACAGTTTGAAAATGTGGAAAATTGAGACAAAACCAAACAAAAAAGCAAAATAAATACTTGGTTTGGTTTAGTACATTACCATTACCATGGTCTAGATTTAAATATATACGTTTGTTAGCGTTATTTAAGATACGGACGGCAATTTAAATAGGTAAACATTGAAATGTGGCTTCACAAGGGACATAAAACCGGACTCCCAGTGAAGTCCTTTGTTGGTTTGATCCCACCATCAACCCTTGTGCTACGACCTTCCTGGTGAAGCGGAGGGTCAAAGTTGAGTAGTGAAGCTCCAAAATAACAACCTGCAGAACTGTTAGACAAACCTAAATGGTGTGAATACAAAGGTCCCATCTGGTCTGTCGGAAGCCTTTATAACATCTGACTGATGGATGAGTTGTATTCTATTTTCCTCCTTTTCCCATGCTGCCACTGTGATGGATCGTGCTCATTCTCTGTGAGCGGTGATGGATTCTTCCCATTAAAAGTCAATCCGCTTCCTGTCTTTTATTGTATAATAAACAAGTTTGCTTTGTATATGTACATTTAAACTGCACAACAATTTGGCGAGACTTATTTTATATCATGCTTGCAGAACGTGTTTCTAAGAGTGAGTCAGTATAAGAGTCTATTCGCTGCGATGTGTTTTGTGCCGTTGTTTCTTGTGTACAGGTGTTAGCCCTGTCTCCTTTCATTACCTGCCTGCTGCTGTGTCTAAAATCTCATTATGTTGTCACATTTGATTTCTAGACAGGTGCTAGTCTCAATGGCCTCTGCTTCCGGGTAAGCATGCTGGGTCAGTATGTGGGTGCATGCTGCTCCTGAGCACTGAATAATGCCTAAACTGTCAGAAAGTCTGCGCTGGCTGTCAGACTATGCACAGCCACTTAAAGAGACGGCAGGACCAGCCATGGGTTTTTCTGCTCTGCTCCCTCCTTTGTTTCATATGTGTCAGTCAGTGCTCAAACACAGCCTATTAAAGGTCACCTATTGTGCAAAATCCACTTTTTCATGTATTTTATATAGAAACATGTGCCCCCTAAAGGGATTCTGAAAGTTTCAGGAAAAAAGATTCTCTCTCTTTTTGTCCTGATCCATTTATATAAAAAATTAGCTGGTCAGATTTTGGCCACTTTATGATGTCATAACGTGTTTTTGTCTTGTGTAACCATTAGCCAATCACCAACCACGCTAACCCCTCCCCCCCCCCACACCACCTTATCACCTTCAGACACCTGCTGACCCACAGCCACCCCCCCCTCTCACCAGTCATGCGTTGCCTCGGCAAGCACAGACGACGAGAAGGAGCCAGACATGTCCAGGAGATAACATTTTATGAAGGAGCCTGGCGTAGACCAAGACGCCGACGTGCATATATCTTCTACACTCACGCTGCTGAATAAGGCTGTTTGACACAGCCCGTGTAGAATGCGCACGGACCCCAGTGGGGAGGGCTCTCCCCGCCCGTCCATAGACATGTGTAATGCACCCGCATAGCCATCCTGTTAGGCGCTTCTTGGAGAGAGCTTTTCTAGCCACACCATCCCCAAAGCACACAAACAGCTGTTCAGTGCGTCTAATGGCAGCCGTGCGCTCTACATAACATGCTAGCGCACGCACTGGGCAGAGGAGGTGCAATTTAGCCTCCCTGGCCTCAATATGGGGTGGAAGATTAAAGCCACCTAACTGAATAGCCCTTGATCTGAACGAACTCCTTAGGCTCTTAGGAGTAAAGGAGGGGTTCGGTCTGAGTGTCGCCCCGCTACGGTCACCCTGGATCAAAAGGCAGCTTGGGTGCACCGACAGAGCGGTCAGCTCGGACACTCTTTTGGCCGAAGTCAAGGCAAGTAGCAATGCTGTCTTCCATGACAGTGCTTCCAGGGAGGAGAGCTCCAGGGGCTCAAATGGTTCTGTGACCAGAGCCTCGAGCACCAACGGCAGGTCCCACTGTGGGGCGGAGGCGTGCACTACTGGGCGCTGCCTCCTGACCCCCTGCACAAACCGCGACATAAGCGGCTGACTGAAGGCTGACCTGCCTCCAAATCCCTCATGGCAGGACGAAATGGCTGCTGCATACACCTTAATTGTGGAATGAGCCAGCCCCCTGTCCACCAGTATCTGTAAGTAGGTAAGAATAGAGCCCAGCGTGCATGACAGAGGCTCTAGACTCCTTCCTTCACACCATCGCCGGAATCCCGCCCACTTTGGCCTGCCTTCTAATCTTCGTTCGTTTAACTCTTCGGTTGTCAGCTCGTCTGAAGAGAAAAAGGATAGTGGGCGGCGGGTGTAGCCGCCTTTATATACTGTGGGCCTGCGCGCGCATTCAGGTAGGCTCGCCCCGATTGGCCGGCTACGTTTACGTAAACTCAGTAGGTGAAAGCACGCACAGCATGATAGAGAGTAGTACCCATAGAGTCCAGTGGAGGGCGGAGCCTGTGTGAAATATAACACAGTATAATAGGAGACCTTTAAAAGAAAGTTTGGATGGTAATTGTAATATATTCTGGTACCCATAGTAGATATGGGTACCATATGCCACGGTAATATAAATTCTTCCCAAACAATAATATCATTTAAGTGGTATATATATAACATGCTTCTGTTTTAGAGAACACTGATCTGTTTCTGCATTTTGCATCTGGGATTTTCAGAGCATTTTAAAAACCTTTTAGTATTTTACAAAATAAATCGCACTTATAGTAAAATATTTGAAATTCCCCAAACAATTCTGAAATCTCCTACGACATATTTGCTTCTTTCATTAAGAAATTGTAACCACATGCATTCAACTCTAATACACTGCACAAAAGGCATGTGCAAAGATATACATACTTTTGTCAGATTTACGAGGCTGTAGGACCAGTTCTGTTCAATAAATCTCAATCATAGTGGAGCTGGGGGCAAAATAACAAGCCTAACTCCAACAGTCCAACATTAGTGGTCAAAGAAATGCCTTTAAACATCAGTTTGCATATCAATAAATGTGCTCACTGATAATAACAGAATACAGAAACGCAACTATACAAATTGCAATGGATCATAGTGAGGTTCTCCAAGAGCCCCAGAACAGCTGTCATCAAACACAGTTGTTATGCACAGCTGCACACAAGCTATTTGTTTCTCTCTTTCTCCATGTGTGTGTGTGTTGGTTCCTTCCTCCTGTCTTTGTGAATGCTGGGCTTGAGCCTAACCTCTGGTATGAGTTCTTCTTTCAAGGTCTCCATATTGGAAAGGTCATTAGCTTTAGGTTTGTTTAAATAACCACTCGAAAACGGAAATCTGGCCAAATCTCTAATAAATTATCTTTAGTATGCAAACTTTTGTTATTTGCAGCACCATTGTTGCACATTTTGAAAACAACTTAAACATTAAAACATTTCTATAAACTCTGATAATGAATCAAACATGTAAGCTAATCATTATCCCAATAATGACATCCGTCCATATTTTAGTTTGACCCATTCTGTACACATATCATTGCATGTCTGTCCACACTGAAAGAAGGGTTATTTCTCTATTGCTTCTACTTTTACCCTCTTAAATGTACAATTAAAGTTACATGTTTTCCTTAATCAATGATACTGTTTGATTGTGAAGCACTTTGAGGCAAATGTGCGATTTGACACACAGTTGACTCGATTTGTCTTAATGATTAAAAGTCCCTGTGTGGGTGTGCAGAGCCTTTAAAGAATAGATATGTGTAGATCGTGCTGTTTTACCTGGACTCAGAAGAGAGGATAGATATAAGTTCACTGAGAGTCCAGGATGTGTTTAGCCGTGCTTAGCTGCAAACATGGACATGTAACACAATAATGGAAAAGCTTCTCTGTGAGGGTAATAATAATAACTTGAATTTATATAGCGCCTTTCATAACCTCAAGGTCGCTTTACAAAGAAACATACAAGGACAATTTAATTTGTTAATCTATTCTTGTTGCGCTTCGCAAGCCTAACATTTAGTTGTGTATACATCCTCTAGTCTAGAGAGAATAGGTTGTCGTGTCTGTACAGTATGGCAGGGAAAATGCACACTCTTTATGTTTCAATTTGTCAATCTAACATTGTTTCATTGTCTAGACATTCATCTGGTTCATACTGTATACTTCTTTATTCTTCATGCCTTATTTTTGCTTCTAAATCAAACATTATCTGGTCCTTTTTCAGAGGTCAACAATGATATGACCTCTGAATAACAATAACTGGCAGGCATGTGCACAGACTTCTTGATAGATATATACTGTCCAACGGCCAGCAGTGACTTGCTTTAAATGCATGTATTGTTTGTGTGACAGCGTTGTCTTGGCCAAGACATCAAATAAAATGGTAACAATTCTAAATCAGGGTTCTTCAATGACAAGGAATATTAAACAACAAATATACACAGGCAAAATGTGGATTAAAGAAAATGATACTGCTATGCAAGTTATTTAACTTTTTAGAGAGCAGCTAGATCTGTATGACCTGGCCTTTACTCACCAGGAGCGTTTTTCACATGCTATTAGTTCACAGGTCAATATACATTTCAAGACGTTTGTATGCAATAAATACTTTTACACAGACCTTGAATATTAACACAGACACACATAAAGTATGTAGTAAAAACCTGCCACACAAAGCCAGGCACTAACACTGTATTATCTCTGCTGCTTTTACCTTTGTAATTAATAGCTGCACTTACGGCTTGATTGACAACTTTGAACAGCATTTACTGTGTGTGTAGATTATGTCCTGCTCTATTTTTTGTTGCTGCCTGTATTGAAAGATGCAGCACTCACATTTGAGGAGAAAAACTACAGTAAAATGCCCAATTTCAATACTGGATTCCCTCTATTCAGACATTTCAGTGATTATTCTGTGTGTGTGTGTGTGTGTGTGTGTGTGTGTGTGTGTGTGTGTGTGTGTGTGTGTGTGTGTGTGTGTGTGTGTGTGTGTGTGTGTGTAGCCTAGCATTACAATAGTCGTGGGGACCTAAATCTGTTTACACAGTCACGTGTGGGGACTCACCTCCCTTATGGGGACAAATTGGAGGTCCCCATAAGGGGAATCATTAATTTTAGGGTGAAGACTTGGTTAGGGTAAGGTTAAGGGTTACGGCCCGTCCACACTGCAGCGTGCGTTGAAGCTTCCAACGCTTCTGCCCATTCACTTTGAATGGGGTGACGTCACTTTTAGCCGAACTGCATTTTGGGAAGCGACGTGGAGCGTTGCTGGCGTAGCTGGCGTCAAAAGTTGAGCAATGTTCAACTTTTGACGCCTCGACGGAGGCGTCAGCCAATGAAATCCCGTTTATGCAAATCTGCCAGTACAAGCACTAGCCAATCAAACCGCGTGTATGCTGGGAGAGACTACGCAGGTCATTTCCTCATATTCAAAAAAATGGAGGGAAAATTCATTATAGCGGTAGAGAATCACCCGGTGCTGTATGATCAGTCTCTGTTCATCTACCGGGATACAAACCGGAGGAGCGAGGCATGGAGGGAGGTGGCAGAGACAGTGGGTGAATCTGGTAGGTTTTCGCCTGTTTGGGGATTTTATATCCAGTTTACTTCGTTTTAACATTGCTATTGCTTTGTATGTCGGGGGCGGGAGATTCATGTGATTGGTTGTTGGTCACAAATAATCCCCAAGCTTCAGATACGCCCACCTCCAAGCGTCAACGCACGCTGCTGTGTGGACGCTCCGTAAGGGTTAGGCATTTGTTGGTTATGGTTAAGGTTAGGATAAGTCTCCAGGAAATGCATGTAAGTCAATGTAATGCCCCCTGAAGTGATGTATACATGGGTGTGGTGACTAAACTTTACAGTTCAGATATTACAAATCCATGACTCTATTAATTAATCAATTTAAATACTTTGGACTCTTTTTTTTAAATGCTGAACTATCATTTTAAATCATTCATAGTGTATGTTATAAATTACGGATTTCGCTATTGTACATTTTAAAAATAAATTGAAATCGTGTTGATAGTACAAATATGATAATATCATGTAAATAATTCAGTGCCTCTTAAACGATTTCCATTGTTTTCACTTCTCGTTCTCCCACTATGCCCCACAAACAAATAAGTGTTATTGATTTCCTCAAAAAGAGACGCACAATAAAAAAGTATTCATTAATACCACTAAACAAACATGGATGTTCGAAAGAGATAATGTGATTATGACCATTTTTGAGCAACACGCTAACAGTCTCAAAGCTGAAGATAATGGACCTTTGATAAATGAATAGTTCCCTGTGTTTGAATATCTCTTTTAAACAGTTCCAAGTCAGTGCAACTTAATTTTCCCATGAAAATGAAATGTGAAATGAAATTAATCCAAAGGCTGACTCGAAGGTATGAAATCAATCAAAGAGCTTTTGTGGCTCCACAACAGAAATGTATTCAATTCGGAGTTAATGGTCTGAAACATGCAACAAGCACCAGTATCGTGCCTCAACACTTAAGTCTAGTTCCGCTCTTGAAGCTCATGGTGATGAAGCTATGAGGTGATTATATTTGTTAGACGTCTTTTCAGCCTATTGTCTCCAAATGACTAAAATCACAAGTAATGGTTCCTATATTTGTCACACTATTTTCTGACAGTTTTGGTTGTGTCTCTTAAGACTTCTCTGTATTTACTTTTAATGTCTTTGCTCTTGTCACCAGATGAGGTCGACAGGGCTCAGGTGGGGAAAGGTGCTGTTATATATTTGCAGTGCATCAATCAGGATTTGAATCTGATGACAGCTGTATCCTCATGATTTGGTCATTGTTAGGTATAAATGCTGCAATTGCATCAGTTAGCAGAACCGGGGAGTATGATTTCATTAAAAAACAAGTAGAGTGGAAAGGTTTGATTGACAGACGGTTCACCCAATGAAATGATAAGTATATTTTAAGTGTCTGCAAAAACAATTTCCAATGATGGCTTTTCAAAGGCTTATGTGTAAACTAAACATCTGGCAAAACAGGATACCACAGTGGATAAAGAAACACACAATGGAGAAAAGTAATGATTTGTTGAATTAAATATATGTAGGGGACCATGTTTGATACAGCAAACTGTCACACAACTTAAAGGGGACCTATCATGCAAAATGCACTTTGTGATGTATTTTATACATACATATGTGTCCCCGGTGCGTCGGGGAACTCAAGCAGCGGTACCCAAATCTTTTTTAAATGGGTGTACAACGAGCGAATACAGATGTCCATCCGCTGTGATGTCGGCGGACCCACAGAAAGTTGCTATCAGAAACAAGGCTGTGTTTTGGACATAATCTCGTCTTTGTTTACATTAGCAAGCCTCGCTAACACTCAGAGCTAACCTGTACTGTAGAGCACATGTGTTTAAAAAGCAGGAAATAAAAAAAGAACTCACCTTGTGATAAACCTGCCATAGAAAAAGCATTTGAGCTCCATACTATTTCAGAAATTATCCTTGACGTGGTTTAAACAGGATGGCGTTTTATCACAGCAGAATGTAACTTTATCTCCGGTAGAATTCTGATCAGGCATTAGCTCCGCCTCCTCTTTTTTTTTTTTCAATCTTTCAAAGCTTCGCCGGTTCACTTGAATGGGGTGACGTAGAATATTTTTTGAATCTTCGCCTAACTGCATTGTGGGGAGCGGAGCATGGATTTGCAAGCATCGTGAGCATCAAAAGTTGAGCAATGTTCAACTTTTGATGCTCCCGATCAGAGGGATCTAGGGCTCTGCTCCCGATGCTTTCGAAGCTGGCATCAGCCAATCAAATCCCGTTTATGCAAATCCCGCCAGTACAAGCGCTAGCCAATCAAACCGCGTGCAAGCTGGGAGAGCCAGACCGCAGTTCATTTCCTCATATTCCAAACGAGAAATTACGGTAGCAAATCACCCGGTTCTTTCCGACCAGAACTATTTACCGGGATACAAACCGGAGGAACCAGGCATGGAGGGAGGTAGCAGAGACAGTGGGTGAAACTGGTAGGTTTTCGCCTGTTTGGGGAGTTTATATCCAGTTTACTTCGTTTTAACATTTCTATTGCTTTGTATGTCGGGGGCGGGAGATTCATGTGATTGGTTGTTGGTCGCGTTGCTCGCAAAAAAACGCCAAGCTTCAGACACGCCCAGCATCAAGATTTTTCAAGATTTGTTTCATGCCTGTCGGTTCGGCCGGTCCACACACAGGCATATACCAATACCAACTGTTTGGTATTTTGAAAACAAAACTTCACAGACATGACAGCAATACATTTTAATAAATTAGACTTGATTACACTGTATATAATGTTTTAAAACACATTTTTGTTTAAGAATTCATGGTAACATGGGGTGAGTATTTAAAATACATATTCTTATCAACTTTACATTTTAGCTTATTTACTCATAAGATACCGGAAAAATGTTTCATTGTGATTTGAAGCCACATTTGAAGCCTCTTAAAGTTTCCATCATTGTGCTGAAAACCTTCCTTTCTCGCATCCTCGATCCTGTTCTCCCTCTCTTTACATCTGAATCTCCTCCTTCATCCTATTCTCTCCTTCCTTCAGTCTGACACCCTCTCACCTCCCTCTTCCGTTGACCTTTCCTTCTCTTTACTTAAGTGTTGATTGCTCCTTTTCTCTCTCTCTCTCTTCCTTTCTCCATGCACTGCTCTTTCAATCTCTTTCAATCTCTCTATTTCTTGTCTCTCGCTTGTCTTTCACCTTCTCCCCTGCCAGAAGTTGATGACCAAGTCCTCCTCCCTTTGACTTATGAGCGCACACACACACACACACTCAGACACACACACACACACACAAACACTCAACAGTAGGTTACTCTGTGTCAGCGACTGTTCTCTGCTGAGTGGCTTGTGGGCGTCTTGATGATGTCGTTGTTACTGTGGCGATTTCTGTTGCCGAGGAGACGTTTCTACGACAACAGACTGTGGCATAGAAGCACAGACACTGACAGACGGCCACACACACACCTCAGGGCCGAGAGAGAGAAAACAACGTGTCAAGAAGCTGTAAATTACACACACGCGCACATATTTAGAACTGGACATACAGGCTGTTTACCTATATGCACTCCCACATGTTCATCAGGTCATCTGGGAGAGTAACCACACTTTAATGTCGGTATTTGACACATGTTGGAGTCACCTTTTGACCTTTCATTCACACATGAAAACTCGAAGAGGCAGAGGACAATGGAAATGTAAAAAATAGAAGAGCATCATACAGAAGAATCTAATTCCCTAAAGTTAAGTGGGCCTCACACAAGATATGAAACAAGATTTCTTTTATATCAAATAATGGGATTTTCCACACATGAAGTCTTCTGTGAAGTGATTTATCTTTCTTTTTGGTTTGTTTCTCTCTATTTTTCTTTCTAACTTGTATGTGGGGGTGGAGTTTTGGTATTTGTGACGTTCATGTGGTAGAATTATCTTTGTTTTCAATTGAAAACAGAGGAACAACATGAAATGTTAGGTGTTGTAACGCATGAGACCTTTTCATTGTTTACGCCAGTGTTTCTCAAACTTTTTGGACCACTTAACCAATAAAAAAACACTTGCGGACCACCTAACTCCACAAATATCCAAAAACACATCGTTTTTTGCAAATCGCCTGAAAATGGTACAAACAAGTGGCCACATGTGTGATGAAGGTGTTTATCTGGGCTATATCATGCAATCGAAAGTGAAACTTAAGCTCGCTCCATTGCGGAGATATTCCCGGGAGAGTGTGGAAAACTTTAATTAATTAATTAATTTCAAATGTGAAATGTTACCAATATACTCACGGACCACTAGGGGGCGCTCACGGACCACCAGTGGTCCGCGGACCACACTTTGAGAAGCACTGGTTTACGCCACCTGTTGCTCCCTATAAAACTGACCAGGATAAAAATATAATAGCTTGTGTCATTATATGCAGTCATTAGATTATCAGACCTTATAGGACAGGGCTCTCAAACTCCGGACCGAACTGCAAATCAATCCGGACCGAACCCTGTGTCCCATTATAAAAAATAAAACATAATAAAAAATTAAAACGTTCTGATGTAAATTAATGTATATTTTCTTGTGTCTGACGCGTTGTGAGAATGAACGTATATACTGTATTTACTTGTGTGTGCGAGCGTGACACGCATTGCAGACTGCAAGTTAACCGCCAAGTTTACCTTGACTTTCTAATGCTTCTAATGCCTTTGTTGCCGAGGTTCAAGGCATTGGCTACAGACAAACAGTGCCATTTCTCCCACTAGTTCAAGCCACTATACTGTATGTATTTGAATGTGTGTGTGTATACAGGGGCGCCGTTTGCCGACAGGCAAGGCAGGCAAGTGCTTGGACCAGAAGGGGGCCCCCAAAGAAGGTAGATTTAAGAAGGTCCACAGCAACGACAACATGAAACACCCTTTAATTTACTGCAACGACATGTCGGGAAGCATGTCGTTGCCCCATGCATAGCGCGCCGTAAGAAACTGCTTCTTCATTTCAGTTTCGTTGCTCCGCTCCGCTCCGGGGACTTTGCTGGCATTTATCCGGACCAGTGACCTTGTATAAAATTCACAAGTGGACCTTTAATAAAAAAGTTTGAATACCCCTGTTATAGGAATAGGTTATCTTCTTAATAGTACCAGCATATTAGGGAGCCACTCCAAGTGAGAGTGCTTCTTGGATCAATGCTAATCAGCCTTTTAGTGGAAATATGTTCAAATGTTCTGAGATCTGACAAGGTGTCTTTATGTATTCTTGGCTTTGAAAGGAGTATTGTAACGAGCCAACAAATCAATCTGAGATGAAGACTGAAGAGAAAAAAGTATATGCTGCCAGAAGAAAGCAGAGAATAGGGTTTAGGAAACAAACTATAGAAATAGCTGTTTCTGAAGATCATAAATGAACATTTGAAGACAAAAAAACTGTTTAAAATGTCTTCCATTTTAAAGTCGCTGCAGTATGGTTGATGTGAATTACATGCCATTGAATAATAAAATCACTCTAATCTGATAGCCAGTTCAAGGAAAAGGAAACAAGGAGAAAGGGAATAAAAGAGTGAGAGAGTAATAACACCAATCAGACATCATTAGCAGAGCAGAGACCAGTAATTGGAGATGTGAAGTGTGACTCATTGACAGCTAGCAAGACCTGACACACACACACACACACACAAACAAAAACCATCAACCACTTGTAACACCCTCGTTCTTCCTTTCTTTCTTTCTGTAATTCTGCTGCACTGACACACACATACATAATCACTCTCCCATTTTGAATTCACACAGACACACCATATTATTGCACATGGCTGTATTCTCCACGTCTTTCTTTAATCTTTATATACAGGCCCACACGCGATCACACACACACTTTCTCACAAACTCGAGACAACACATTTCCACTCTCCTTTGCCAGCTTGACATTCACAGTGCTGCCAGCTCCGCCACATAAGAGCTCCTTCCTGTGCTGCTCGCCCACCTGCTGCATCGCACACCATATTACCCAGACAGAAAGCATCTTTTCAACCTTTCGGAGTGAAAAACACTTAACGGAAAGTGCCATTTCTCCTGTGAGCGTCACTGAAATGTCCTCCTTCAGCATGCATCCTCTTTCACATACATAGGGAGAATGTTATTACGCAGGTGGATATGTGTTCGTGCTTCTGACCTTTTGGTGTTGGTTTGCTACCTAAAGAAAGTCACAGGCGTGTGATGAGTCATTTTTTCTACCAACTAAAGTAACGTTACTTTAAAAAGGTGGTTTTCAAACAAAGACATTTGACTGTAAGTTGACTTAAATATGTAAGATAAGGTTTCAATCCACAGGCTACACTGACTTAAAGTGGACCTATTATGCTATATTGGGAACATATATTGTAGGGCCATACCTATACAAAACATGTCTGTGAAGTTTTTTGCTTAAAATACCAAACAGATCACCCATTGTAGCCATGCCTCATACTGCTCCAACACATCCTCACTCCCAGGTCGGCCTATGTTGACGTTATGTCAAGTCCCCTGTCGGCTTTTTCCAACGCAAGGGGGGGGGCCTTAGCGTCCATTTTCAACGCAAGGGGGGGGCCCTTAGCGTCCATTTTCAGCTTTCCGGGATGTCCATATGCTTCTATGGACGCTCATGGAAGCACGGCGTTCGTTTGTGTCGACTGCCCTTAAAGGCAATGTGAGCGTCCATTCTCATTGGATAACGGAGAATTGTACACCCGGAAGTAAGTATTCCCCTTACTGTCGATTGATTTTACAGTGATATCTGCACTACTCATCGACTAAAAAACACCAGATTATCCTTGTTAATTACACAACATTGATTGGTTTAAATTGTGTGCAATGCTTTTGTATTTTTCCCCTTCGATTCGGAGAAACAAATGTTTTTTCGGAGTAAAGGATGGCAGAAGACACTACACTACCCAGAATCCCCAGCTATCGTTAAGCAGGTTAAGGCGGGCTTGCCTAGGCGACCGCCTAGTTCGTCAGTGCCAAGGGCCGGCCCTGAATACAATATACACATCTTGGTTGCTTTGGCTCTGCTAGTACATTAGTAGGGTTCTTGTTTCAGTTTTTGTAACATTTTTACATATTAATTTGTGTTTTGGTGTTAAGTAAATGTAATAGTAATCAGGCCAACACTTTTTTATGACTTGTAGACATTTATTGAAATTTAAACGCCTTTGTGAAACACACTTTTTATAAATAACAGTTAAACCCAAAGTTTATATTTGGCCAATTTTGTTCCGTATAAATAAGAAGAAGTGCTATTCAGCTTATACCCAGCAGTCAGTTATGCTCTCTGAATACATACATGTGAAAAAACATAACAAAACTCCTTCATATTTCCAAGTTAACTATAATGTTTCTGTTAAATAAACGAGGTTTGGTTGCTGCTGTCGGGTCATGGGGCCTTCATGTACTTGTTTTAACTGTGATTGGGTCTCTCATTCGGCTGCGTCTCCACAATACTCAGTTGCAAACCTTCATCTCTCTGCTCACACTCCTCCTCTAGTCGTCCTCTCCTGTCCACTCTCTGTTCTCCATCACTGCCCTGTGCCTGGTCTCTAACATGCACTCCATCACTTTCTTTTATCTCGTTTCCCACGCCTTTGTTGTTTGTACATCCTGGTTCAGTTCTCAGTGTTCTCAGATTGGCACTAGCCTTGATAAAGTAGTCCTCTAGCTCTGCCAGAGGTCCCTTATCAGAGAACAGATGGTGCAGGTATGCCTGGGCGTATTGATCTGAGGTGATAAGGTCCAGGTTAATGGAGGAGGAGGAGGGCACAGTTGGCACAGGGGTGGCGTCAGTCCCAGAGACTCTCATTCTTCTCCCTGTTAAGTTCAACTTAGATCAGTTAAATGCAACTTGACTGAGACGTCTATTTTTTTATAATTTCAAGAAACTCTACCTGTCTCTTCCTTCATGGTGGATAGAGAGAGGGTGACACTCTTTCCTGTCTCTCTGTCCGTCACTGTGAGTCCCGTCATGGACCCCTCCTCTGGCTCCTCGCTGTGGGGGTCACATGACGCCAGAAGACTCCCTCGACATTTCACCACACACACCATATTAGACTTATAATGCCTACAGTGAAGAGATTGGGGTGGGTGAGAGGATCACAAAAATAATTGGCTAAAAAAAACAACATTTGAAACCTTTTATCACATTTGAAAAAAAACTGATAAATGGATCAGTGGATTTTTAAATCATTAATTTATGCAGAAACCTGGATATATTATTTCAGAAATTACAGTGATGAAGGGTTGCTAATGGGGGAGGGGCTGTCAGGTGGTTAAAATCTATTGATGAAAGACAAATAATTAGTTTTGACTTTCATGTTTTATTTCCATGTTGCTGTTGATGCTGTATTGATTGCAGCTATTTCCTGTCTGGCTGGATATTTTTTACTCTAAACAGCAACTCCAAATGAAAGGTAAAGGCTGGACTTTTCTGACAGTGAGATGTGTTTGTTGTGTGTTTCTGCTGTCATATTGGGAGCAGGCTGGAAAGCTTGTCTCATGCTAGACGGCAGGTTCTGTGTGGCTGTGGTTTCCACTGTCAGTCGCTTTATTAGGCTCCTGCTTCTGAACTGAAGTGCTGTGTGTTTCCCTGTCTAATAATAGGGTCTCAAAATCTTCAGTGTGTGTAGTTGTATCAATGTTGTGCAGACTTTTTGCATTGGTTGTCCACCTACAGTCTACAGCTGTACCACAAATATCAAGAGTTTAAGACTCCATGGCACTGGGAATGACATGTGTAACTTCACTTGTTGTTACCCAAGTATATTTTTTATTATTTAAAAGAATATAATTAATAATAGAATAGAATCGTTTAATGTCATTATACATGTATAATAAGATAATAAATGCTTCTCCCTTTCAAGGGTGCCATCAAAACAAAAACATCACAACATAAGACAACAAATACATGCAGCATACATAATTAGGAATAAGGAATAAAGTGCAGTAATTATTTCCAGGAGTATACAAATAAAATCTATAATGTAATAAATAATAATAGTAGTTTATTTATTTATAATAAATAATAAATAAATAATACATTTTAAGTCGTTTTTTAAACTGGAAAGATTGCCAATATACAGCCCCAAAGAATGTGGTGTCAATGACTTGAATCCTCCAACCAAGTTGCCAATTTAGACGGCAACATCTCAGAGAAAACTGGTATAAAAAAATATAATCAAATAATCAAAATGTGCAACCCAATTTATCACGTTTTTCAACCAACAGATTCCCAACTTATAGTCCACTGTGTTGCCTTGTTAGTCAACCAAATGGGCAAATAAATGAGGCACAGAGCCAGTACCACACCAACCTTAGAGCACCCCCACTGCTGTATTACCTGTACGCAGGTATGATCTGTGTGAGGTCCTCCTTGTATTGCTCCAGAGCGGCCCTGGCAGCCCGGGGCTCAGCCTGCCCCTCGAGGCCGGCCAGGTGCACCAACATCTGGGTGTGAAACGCTGCCCCGCTGGCCCAGTGCCTCAGAGACCTGGAGGATCAGACCGTAAGAACAAAACACACCTCAGCATTACTGTTCTTTAACACATGGACCACTATTTATATTATATTTTATTTTACTTACTTGCACTATTATCTGCTTTATTGTGTTGCACTGTTGGAGGAGCCTGTGACCTAAGATTTTCATTGTCATAACTACACTGTAGCTATGCACAAATGATAATAAAAGCCTTGAATCCTTGAATCTTGAATAACTCTCTGCTCTCCTCCATGCAACTATTGCGTGGTCTACTTTACACAATGCAGCTAATTACCAAGCTGGGGGTGGTCCTGAAGAACATCATGGGCGATAACAAGGCCTTCTTGATTTTAATGTGTGTTTAACGTATATGTACAGTTGGCATATATATATATATATATATATAAGGATTTTATACCAACATAATAATTTTTCATTTTAATTTTGACCATCTATTTATATAAACCAGATTTAGATTTAACTCAAAATACATGAGACATCTTACACAAACATTTTGCAGATATTGTGTTCACTATTTGGGTTAATTGTACATGTTATCAGTTTTGCCGTTATTGTTATGCATAAAATATGATAAAGAACATCCATAACATATGTCATTTACTCAGGGGTACTTCAGTTTAATCAATGACAAAAAGTTGGCGCTTTAGAAAAGGATAGGAACCACTGCTCGATCCTGTGTGGCAGTAAACCCTGAGCAACAACTCCTTCAATCCCCTGTTTCCTGCTCCTCTGTTAATCTCTACTCCTCTGTGCTCACAGCTAGGGCTGCTCGATTATGGCAAAAATCATAATCTCGATTATTTGGGTCAATAATTGAGATCACGATTATTAAAAACGATTATCCATTTACTTTGAAAACATCCATTTATTGGAGAAAGAAAATTTGAACAGTATGTTTTTAACAGTTGATTACCCTGAACTTTAAGTATAATTCAACTGAAAAACCAAAAAATAAATAATAATAATATAATCGTTTTATATCGATTACGTTGTTTTTCTAATCGTTGCAAGCCATAATCGTAATTGCGATTAAAATACGATTAATTGAGCAGCCCTACTCACAGCTATTTTAATCTCTCACCTGGAGTCACAGTCTCCCCCCAGCAGGGAGGTCTTCAGCTGGGTGAGGGTGAGGCTGAGCTGAGCTTCAAGTCTCACAGAGTCCTGGATTAGTTTGCTTTTGTCACTCAGGTTTATCCTGCAGCGCTTCAGGTACTCCTCCGTCACCTCCTGCAGCTCCCAGACCCTCTGCTGGAGGGAGACAATGGATATGGTGACTTTCTGCAACAATCTTTATATTCGGTTTCATAACTCTCCAAGACTTTGTGTTTGTCCCTATATATAAATATACTCTATAATAGAACAATCTACTAATACAATAATAAAAACATATGACACAAGAAATACATGCATGGATATTGCAGTATGGACATTTTTTCAACAATCTTTATATTTGGATAAGGGGGTTCATAACTCTCGTAGACTTTCTGTGTCCCTATATTTAAATATACAGACTAAGTTAGAATACACTATAATAGAGCAATCTACTAATAAAATAATTTAAACATAGGAAACAATATGCAATATCAAAGTGTGCAAAGTAGATTGAATTGCAATTAAATGCAGTTAGGAAGTGTGAGTAAAATCTTTGGAAATTGTACAGGGGGTGTTTCTCAATGTCGAGGAAGGCTGCTCCAGAGACACTATTTCAAGGATACTACATCATCGAGTGCCGCCGAAGGACTGTTCCACTGTCCAGGATACTTGGAATTCTACCGAGGCCGGCGTACTTCGTCGCGGGACATTTCGAGGCTGCACATGTGTAGACTCTGCGGTCTTAAAATCCCCACAATGCTTTGCGCACGGACCAATTTCCTATTCTTTGACGGAAATCGCGCTCCATTTAAGGCGGGGCCTCGCATATGACGCACACCTGTTAGCCTGTTCCACCACTCTTCGTTTTCCGAGGCCAGGAAGGATTCTTGCCTCGCTTCGAAGCAACTGACTCGGAGGTACATTTGCTACCAAGCAAGCCTCCTCGACATTGAGAAACACCCAGGGTATGTGAAAAAAAACACTCATAAGCAAACTTGTTTTAAACAGTTGTCTTAGAAGTCTCAGTGGATGTATAGAGGAATGTGCTCTGTTGTAATATTTCACCAAGCACTCTTCATAAATCCCCTTCATTGTGTTTACCTGGCCTGATGACGACCCCGCTGACTTCCCTTTCACAGCTGATGGCTGTTTCGATGTGTAGGCCATATCCATCACCATGGAAACCACCAATCCCACCAGGCCGGCCAGGCGTGGCTCATCAGAGAAGGACGACAGTCGGCCAATCAGATCCTTCAGGTAGGTCGGCGCCCTTTTCCCAATGTCGCCCTGTAGCTGGATGAGAAGAAGTAAACAGAAATGTGCTTCTTACCATACGTCACAAAACAATAGACATACTCTCTTTTTTTAAGAACAACTTTGCACTGCATTTTATCATCATGGTATTGATCTGCAACCTCTCTACGGCTACTTTTCTAATATTGAGTGGTGTTTCATTTTGCACAACCACTCTTTCTTAACTATCTCAAGACAACCACATCTTTCCTTCCCAACCTGTTCAGCTCCATCTGCTCTGCATGACTCAACAGATTAAAAAAACTAAAAAGCAGTTCACTCTCTCAGCCTTTTTCAGAGGGAGCATCATCATCTCATGTTTCTAGTCAGTTTTGCTCATAAACAGCCATTTTACTGTCACACTTGTCCTTTTAATTGTTATATACCTGTTTTAGTTGTTCCTGGAGGCCGGCCCGGGAGTCAAAGCTCTCTCCGTGATTGGATAAGAGGAGAGGGTGGACGACTTCGAGGTCAGGTACAGCGCCGCCTTCCAACATGGCGTCGTAGAGGACGAAACCCATCGCATCCTTCACCTGAGAAAGCTGTTCTTCTGATGAGAACAGTTGGCCCATGGTGGTGTTTGTGTGTGTGTGGACAAATCAGTAAATAATCCAAAATGATGGCAGCATCTGGGGAAGAAGGAAGAAGAAAGGAAATTGCAGGTAAAATAGACAAGACAATTCTTCCGCATTAAATAACCTGTGCCAATAGTGAATCACATCCTTAGATAACAAAACAGTAAGTACAGTCTCTTATTATTATTTTTTTACATGATTTTAAACATCATATACTATAATCTTAAGGGTTTGAAGTTGTTAATGTCTTTAAACAACTCAAAACTAAAGAAAAATGTTTTTAAGATTGGATTATTAAGATTAAGATTCAATTTATTGTCATTACGTAGTACAGGTACTATGTAACAAAACGGTTTCTCTGCATTTGACCCATCCTAGTGTTAGGAGCAGTGGGCTGCCATTATGTACGGCGCCCGGGGAGCAGTGTAGGGAACGGTGCCTTGCTCAGGGACACCTCGGTAGCACTTGGTCTTTCCGGGAATTGAACTGGTGACCTTCCAGTTGTCAAGCCAAGTCCCTATGGACTTTGCCAACACCGCCTAGGATATAAACAAGATTTAAGACGTGAACAAAAGCTATATTCACAGAGCTGTCCCTCTCTGCTAAACAGCCTTGTCCTGCATTCAAATAAATGTGCAGTTTAAACAACCTAATAGGAAAATGGCTGGGCAACAGGCAAAAGAAAACACTGACATTGTCACAAAAAAACACACTTTTAAATAAAAAAGTGAAGGCAATTTAGTGTATAAATAATACTTCAGCATTGATTAACCAGTGCAAATACTAAAATACATATAACATTAAGCCTAGGCTCTTTTACATGAGTATAAACATCATGTGATACTACTATGAGTTTGAACACAAGTTGTGAATGTGAACTTCATCTCAAGACCAAAGCAAAAGTAGATATTTAAGAAATACCACAAATATCAGTTAGACATAACATTTTCCAAATAGCTCCCTAACATTTAAAATGAAGGTACCAGCAGCATTTCAGTCACATATCTCATCTATCTACTAACAGTCAGTTGTGTTTTGGGCATACTCTCTTCACCTCTCTTCCTCCTCTTCCTCTTCCTCCTCTCCTGCTGCAGTAAAGAGATTATCCAAGACAACACCGCAGCAGAAAGTAACTCAGCATTAAACTAGAGCTCCCCCTATCTGCAGAGCCAGGAAATGCCACTGCTGTAAATGCTGGGGACAGTTGCTCATGTATTCAAAGCCAAGGCTGTCATTCTGTTAGGGGTTTGTCCCAGTAATCTCCATATGAGAGGGTTAATGTTGCCTTTCTGCTGTTGGTGCCTGGAGAATGAAAACCTCTGATAATAGATAGTTTGCCCTTTTTCTCATTAAGTGAATGCATGATATTGAAATTAAACTAATCCTCCTTGTGTTAGGGGACTTTGTGGAAGAGGACCTTGGGTAGTAATATAAACTCTGTATGGCTGTGTTAAACATTGTCAAAATAGGCCAAGGGCTTTCAGCTTTCTTTTTTTAGTTAAGTGGAACAGTGGCCTTGGGTGTTTGATGTTGACTTTTTTTATTTGATGGAATATGGGGCAAGGGGATTTGGGATTGTGTGTGTGTGTAAGAGGTGTTCTTTGTTAACTGGGACAAGGGCTTATGCACTGCCAGGACTCAGAAGTGTGTGTGTGTGGTGTGTGTGTGTGGTGTGTGTGTGTGTGTGTGTGTGTGTGGTGTGTGTGTGTGTGTGTTGTGTGTGTGTGTGGTGTGTGTGTGTGTGTGTGTGTGGTGTTTTGTGTGTGTGTGTGTGTGTGTGTGTGTGTGTGTTGTGTGTGGTGTGTGTGTTGGCTACACAACTGAAATGAGTAACACTGTCGCTTGCGCTCCTTTTAATGGGTGTTTTGTCTATCCTCATTGGATTAAACCTGGTAGACATTCCTCAGTCATCTGTTATTCACAATCAGTGTTTTAGCCATCAAAAGGATTCAAACAGCTATGTCCTTTCCTGTTGGTGGGTTCAGTGGTTTGATGTTGTTATCTTTTGCCTTTTTTCTATGATTGACTTTAAAAGGAGACAACACACAGCACTATCTTATTATAGGATTAGCCAAATGTCTCTCTCATGATAACAACAGTTTAATTTTTTCAACTTTGTTCAAACCTGCTCAAATCAATGTTTTAACATTGAATCACATTTATTTCAATTGAAAACGTTTTGCTAACATTAGCCATGCCAAAGTTTAAAAGGTAAAAGCATCTGAATTATGTGTTGTATTACAACTGCCCCAAGTGGCCAAAAAATATTGAATGCAGCTTTAAAACACCCTTTTTATTCCAAGCAAAACTAATCAAAGAGCACATTAAGTTATTGTCAAAGCCAAGGTAAGGGAGGGCGTGGCTAACGATGTCCACTGTTTTCCTATCCTAGTGGACTGAAAAGTTACATTTTATAATAATCATATTTTACACTCTGTCCAGGGCCAAAGCATTTATTTCAGGGAAGGGCAGCTTAGTCCCTTATCAACAATCTGCTAAAAAGCCCACGTCTTTAGACTTGTAAAAGTACCACACTCAAGCAGATAACCAAACTTGGCTAAAACCAAGTGCTCTGCAAATAGAAAATATGCATTTCCGGACAGAAGACGTTTTGACATGAAAAGCACCGGTGTAATCAAGATTAATGATGGCTGAATTCCATTTAGCTTGGTCAGTCTCAGGGTCTTGAACAATAGTGCTTTCCCTGACGACAACGACAAAATGCCCGCTGTAAAAAAGGTCTAAGGAGATGATTTGTTTGAATTAATGTTGATAAGAAACAGTATAATATACATTGAAATCTGTACACATGGGAAGGGAATAATATAAGAAGAAATTACACATTTTATGAGATAGTCAATCCAGCACCAGACACTTGTTACGCTGCTATGCACAGTCTTGCACTAATGTAGGCTACATTTTTCAAAGTTATTGAAGTGACAGTTATTTTCTATATATTGATTGTTGTGCTTTTTATTTATGTCTAAATGTGTGCATATATAAATGTGTCTGTTGATTGTGTATATATTTAGGTATATACATATTTGTATACATATTTTCATATATCTTTGTTATTGTATTTGGGGTGGGAAACGGTATTTCGATCTCTCTGTCTGTACACACAAACTGAAAGATTGACAATAAAGTTGATTTGACTTTTGACTTTGGTTTGCTCACTTGTTTACGGTAGGTTCACTGGGCATTTTGACAATAACATGTTGATGTTTTTAAAAAGTGAAGGCGTTAAAGCTTTACACAGCAGGCATGTAACGACCCACACATGGGCCAACACAAACCTTCTCCTTCTGTCTTTGCCTCCAGTCTGTTTTCCATCCTCAATCTCTTTCCTTCGCCTGTTTTTGCTTCTGTCAGTTGATGCTGTGCTCTCTGTCTCACACTCGCTCTCTCCCATGGATGCTTGACATGTTGACACACACTTCAGACTCCTCTGAGGGCCACTACAATATTTAAAAATGCTCACGTCATACACACATACTGTATACACACATCAGCACTTAGAAATAGGTCTTTGGATGCACATATGTAGTGAATGTTCTCTGCTACCTCCCCTCTCAGCCTTTTCTTTCAGTCGTAACCCTCTCTCTCTAAAGGTCTCATTTTCCATTTGAGAGTCGAGTAAAGATAAAAAGGAAATAAAGTTGAGGAGAGGGCAGGAAACAGATGATGAAAGAAGAGAAGGGAATGAAGCGGGGAAGAGAGCCGAAGAGGAGAGTAATCCAAAAGAAAATAATTAAAAGATAAAGTCAAGTTTGATGTTCATATAAGAGAGGAGTTGACAGATGGACACACACACGCACACACACACGTACAATAATAGTCTGGCCTTTTGAAACCTCAGTGAATATTAATCATCACACAAAGAATGTGTAATTAGATAAGAGATAATGACATTTCATCAAGTTTAATTTTCATTTAGAAAATACATGATTCAGGGAGTGGACGTTTGACATTTAAGTCTCTGTGAGTGTGTGTGTTATCTGTGTGTGTGTAAAGACAAAGAAAGGTTTCTGTATGTGTGTGTGTGTGTGTGTGTGTGTGTGTGTGTGTGTGTGTCATAATTCCTAGTTGCTGAAAATCACTGGCAAAAGAGAATTATGTCCAAGTATAACACTATTTTGTTGTTTAAGTTCGGATCTCTTGTGATGTAGGTGTCAGTGGGAAATCGTGGTGTACCGAACATTATGGTCTCAGTGATGTTTAAATTGTGTGACCAAAATTAATTATTTGACACCAACATGAACAAGTTAATGGTCGTGATGGTTTAGTTTGTCATCCCCTAACGTAGCAAACAAAGGAAAGGAAACAGTGGAACTTGGTTTTCCCTCAAACTGCCCTTGTGTTTTTAACATTTTGCGGGTACACTGAAAGGGGAGTAACCCTAACCCCTCCTTGTAATAACTTAAGCATCACTTGATTCCCCCCAATTTCATTCCTTTGTGTGAATAATTGTTCTATGCAGAACGTTAAATCTGCTAATATCCTGCATCCTGCCACACTGTTTATATTGGTGTCGCTTTCCCTTCATAACATCTATGCTGCACTAATAAGTTCAACGTGATAAAACAAAGCTAGTTTTTTTTCTCTTTCTTTGTAATTATCATTTTCCTTCCATTTATTTTCTGTATTCCGTGACTCCTTCCTCTCGTCATCCTTTCTTCTCTTCCTACCTCGATCTCTTTTATCCCTCTCCCTCCTTCCGGGGTGTGGAGGAGAATAAAAACAAGTTTAATATACAATAATACATCACGCCATGACAGGTCTGCCAAGCAGCATCCATTTTGTGAAGCTGTTGTGTTCACTTAGCAGCATTGGGGCTAATTATTGCAAATGGCAGCTGTTGGAAAGAGTATTAATGTATTCTTTCTACATGGATACATCCAATATTATGGGCTGATGAAAGTAGTCACAGGCTAAACTTTAAAGAGAACGAGAGTGACAAAGAAACAGGGGGAACGGGATTGTGTCTTGTTGGTTAAAAGCCCAGTAAATCCAACTGCATCCATTTTAATCAAACCTGTCACTGACTCGGAGTACTGTAATCATTATTCACCTTGCAGCCCAATAACGTTTTATATCGAAAGCATTTTAGTGTAACAGGGCCTCTGACTGTGAGATGAGGAGCTGTATTACAGACAGAAACATTATTCTGCAACCTGTTAATATTCTGAAGAAGGAACTCACTTAACGTTTTTAGATAAAGACATGTTGTGCTAATTGGATGACGGGTGCATTTGTCAAATAAATGTAATGTAGCGAAAAAATAAGTGTGCAGTGTGGATCTGTCAAAGTGGGGATTCTAATGAAGGCAGCGTACTGAGGAATGCTCAGTTTAATTTATGCTGTGTAATACTTCTCAACTTCTACAAAAGGGATTGTTACCCAATTAAAAAACACTCATGTATGCTTTCCATATGAATGAATATGCTTTGCTTAAAGGGGGTATGTAATTTGGAGAAACCAGCTCGAGTGCGCTAGAATTTGAAAGTACACAACCGGAAAAAATCTGCCCCTTCATTACAGAGCCCCTCCTCCAACACACACGAACGCGCACATGACCAATGAGGGCACGAGATAAATTTGTGCACAGATGGAAGGCTGACAGGCAGGTACGCCATCCAGTTACTTTAGCCGGGCCGGCTCAGATGATTGGTCGTGCTTTTTACAGCGCCACGGCTTCCACAGGTGACATTTTTGAATGGATTTTTTGTCAAAGCATTTCATATATTCATTGCTATCGGGATGTTAAGAGCATTCCATGGAATATAACAAAAAGCGTTTCTGAAATAAATTACATACCCCACCTTTAACGAACATTTCTCTTTAATCCTCAAACCAAATAAGTATTTGAGATATTCATTGTGTCAGATCAGGTTGATATGTTGTCTCAAAATGTCTGCAGAGAATCAGTTGTCCAATGTTAATAATTAGTATGAAAAATGTAACATTTGCTCCCAAAAGCAAGACACTTATTGATTCAGTGGGAATCAAACTCCACTCAAATGCCATTGAGGCAACAAAACATAACTTTAAAGTAATAACCATGTTTGCTGTCATATAAATATATGAACAAACATAATTCTTGACGTTTGTCTGGACTGGAGAAAGCATAACACTGGCAAGTCGAAGCAGCGTGTCAGTGTTTAAGGGTTTATGGCTAAATGGCAACAAGCAGAACACTGTTCAAGTAAAGTGTGAGGATTATTAATATGTTTGGGGTCATTAAAATATCAGAAAGGGAAAGAGGGGGGGAAAGAGGAAAGTGTTTGAGAGCGTGGACAGATGTAAGGAGGGGCAGAGATAAGAAAGAGAATTGAGAGAGTGAATTGCTAAGTCCCGAAGGAGGATCTCTCAGAATTGCGTAAACGCAGTTGTTTTTGCTGTATTTCTAAGAGTTTTCCTCACCGTTTCCTTAAAGCTGCCTCCAGGTTATACACAGCAGCAAGGTGTATTGTGTATTGTGTTTGCCAAAACAAATGTGAACATGTGTGCGCGCAACGTGTACATTCAC